>NC_081172.1:31541684-31706684 GCF_012432095.1 Onychostoma macrolepis
ATGCCATCTCTTCTGATTCCTCATTCAGAAAAACAGAGAATCCCACCGCTATAACCATCAGCCCTCCATCCATAGTAAGAAGACTCATGTTTTGCCAGAGCAATTTTCCTTCTGTTTTCCTTTGCTCTGATTTATGAGTTAAAGCAGCTAAAATTAAGAGAGCGCTTCAGGGACGGCTCACTGGAAACGCTCTCTGACTGCACATGAATGCCTCTCTCTGTGCAAAGTGTAGATTGTGTTTGGATTGTAATGACAAAACTGAGCAGCTTGTGTGAAAATAAATGAATGTTGAGAATCAGTGATAAATGGTTATTGCTTGATGAAGTGCCTTGTTATGGAATATGCACTTAGTTTACTTGTTACAATGTAATTACATAGTTATTACATGGTTATAAGCCTAAAATAGAAATCCCATTAAAAAAAAAAAAAAGATGTAATCTATAATTGAATGACCACAAATGTGTTTCAAATGCTAAAATTATGTTATTTATGCAACGGCAGAATACATAGAATAGAATGAAAATCATTATCATTATTATTATTATTAACAACAACAACAATATATATATATGTGTGTGTGTGTGTGTGTGTGTGTGTGTGTGTGTGTGTGTGATTTCTCTAATACATTCATGTAATTTACATTTCATACAAGTGCATTTGTATAAAATGTAATAATAATTTAATATTTAAGAATGAAACAGGTTTTTATATTATTATATAATAATATTATATAATACATGTTATATATTGTAATTAAAGATATATATTTAACATTTTAACAAGTTAAATTGTATAAAGCTGAACTTTAAGACTTAAAGTGTATTCAATTTAAGTGCATTTATTTTTGGCCAACTTAATTTTCAAGAATAGAATAGAAATGTGTTTATGTTATATATAATATAATATAAACAAATATATAATTGTATTTACATTTATATAAAGCTAAATTTGAAGTCTTGCCAGAGAATATATATTGAATGTAAGTATAATTGCTTTGGTTTTTATACTGACTGATTTTTTTTTAACCTCACTAAATTTATTACATCTTTATTAATCTAATATCTTTTTTTGTTTTGTTTTGTTTTGTTTGGTTTTTTTTTTTTTTTTTTTTTTTTTTAAATGTGTTGCAGGCAGCTCATCAATATCATACAACACAGCATCTCATACCGACCAGTCTCCTCGCTTGGCTGCCAAAGACGGTATGACAAACCAGTTGTCCAGAAAATATTTTTTTGACTTGCTCCAACAATATTTTCATTTATTCAGCAAATGCAATTGCATTAATATAATTTCACTTGAAATCCTTATGGTCCCATCTGTATATTAATAATTCTGAGGCACAAAATGCACATTAAGTGAACAATGCATATGGATATGACATGAGGAAGTGAGTCTTATCATTTCATCAGAATAATGGCATTAGTCAGTGTTTAGTTGGCCCCTGTCCCTTCTCTCCATCTTTTTCTAGTGTGTATCAGAGCAGGGCTCCGGGCCGAGGCGAAGCGCCCAGCAGGTGCTGTCTTTGTGTGCCGCAAATAAAAAGCATCAACCATTCAATCTCCACCTGAGCATGGACAGCAGAGGCTCTCAGAGCAGAGAGACAATTAGCAAGACAAAAGCCACGTGCAGGAAAGAGAGAGACAGAGAAAGAGCAGAGAGACAGGTGTCTCTGGGAACAATACAACAGAACTCAACTGAGATGTTAATGGAAGACACGTGTGCCATAATAACAGTGATTTAGAGGCGTTATTGTACACGTGGGCGTTACCTAGACTGATTTTATAGCATTGAAAAGGTGTTTTACATCATAAGTACAGTACAATGACATTTTTAATCTACCGTAATATCAAAATCAGTCCCAAAATGAATTGTTGCTTGTGTTAGTAGAAAATTTGGCATATTCTTTTGATGTAAATTCAAGAAGAAATGTTTAAGATTTAAAGCACAAGATGTACTTTGAAACATCTCAAATCATGCTTGAGAATGTGATATGAAATTAAACTGCTATGATGCCTGTCTATTATAGTTAGAAGGTCTTTGCATAAACAACTGCACATATTACCAGACAACAAAATAATTATAATAATCACAAATAATGTGATTTTTGAAGTAGTTCTTGGAAAGCTTTGGGCTTTGGATTTGTATGGATATTGTGGATTGTTATCAGCAGTGGTGTAGCAATCATTTTGCATGTCCCAGACACTTGATGTATGTATAAATTGTAATATATATATATATATATATATATATATATACACACAGGTGCTGGTCATATAATTAGAATATCATCAAAAAGTTGATTTATTTCACTAATTCCATTCAAAAAGTGAAACCTGTATATTATATTCATTCATTACACACAGACTGATATATTTCAAATGTTTATTTATTTTAATTTTGATGATTAGAGCTTACAGCTCATGAAAGTCAAAAATCAGTATCTCAAAATATTAGAATATTTAAATTTGAGTTTGAATAAATGACCATCCCTACAGTATACATTTTGGGTATCTCTTGTTCTTTGAAACCACAATAATGGGGAAGACTGCTGACTTGGCAATGATCCAGAAGACGAACATTGACACCCTCCACAAAGAGGGTAAGTCACAGAAGGTCATTACTGAAAGGTGTGGCTGTTTACAGAGTGCTGTATCAAAGCATATTAAATGCAAAGTTGACTGGAAGGAAGAATTTGGGTAGGAAAAGGTGCACAAGCAACAGGGATGACCGCAAGCTTGAGAATACAGTCAAGCAAAGCTGATTCAAACACTTGTGAGAGCTTCACAAGGAGAGAACTGAAGCTGGAGTCAGTGCATCAAGAGTCACCACGCCAGACGCCTTCAGGAAAAGGGCTACCAAGCCACTTCTGAACCAGAGACAACGCCAGAAGCATCTTAACTGGGCTGTGGAGAAAAGAACTGGACTGTTGCTCAGTGGTCCAAAGTCCTCTTTTCAGATGAAAGTAAATTTTACATTTCATTTGGAAATCAAGGTCCCAGAGTCTGAAGGAAGAGTGGAGAGGCACAGAATCCATGTTGCTTGAAGTCCAGTGTGAAGTTTCCACAGTCAGTGATGATTTGGGCTGCCATGTCATCTGCTGGTGTTGGTCCACTGTGTTTTCTGAAGTCCACAGTCAACGCAGCCATCTACCAGGAAATTTTAGAGCACTTCATGCTTCCTTCTGTTGACAAGCTTTATGGAGATGCTGATTTCATTTTCCAGCAGGACTTGGCACCTGCCCACACTGCCAAAGGTACCAAAAGCTGGTTCAATGACCATAGTGTTACTGTGCTTGATTGGCCAGCAAACTCGCCTGACCTGAACCCCAGAGAGAATCTATGGGGTATTGTCAAGAGGAAGATGAGAGACACCAGACCCAACAATGCAGATGAGCTGAAGGCCACTATCAGAGCAACCTGGGCTCTCATAACACCTGAGCAGTGCCACAGACTGATCGACTCCATGCCACGCCGCATTGCTGCAGTAATTCAGGCAAAAGGAGCCCCAACTAAGTACTGAGTGCTGTACATGCTCATACTTTTCAGTTGGCCAAGATTTCTAAAAATCCTTTCTTTGTATTGGTCTTAAGTAATATTCTAATATTTTGAGATACTGATTTTTGACTTTCATGAGCTGTAAGCTCTAATCATTAAAATTAAAAGAAATAAACATTTGAAATATATCAGTCTGTGTGTAATGAATTAATATAATATACAAGTTTCACTTTTTGAATGGAATTAGTGAAATAAATCAACTTTTTGATGATATTCTAATTATATGACCAGCACCTGTATATAACAAAAGCCATACTGTTGCATCTGCAGCAACTCAGGTAGGATTATAAATAATAATAATAATAATCATAATAATAATAATAATAATAACAAAATGATTTACCTATTTCCAAAGTTATTTATTATAGCACCTTTCAGACATAAAATTATGTTCAAAGTGACATTTCAACATCACATCCAGTAAAATAAAATAAAAAATATTATATCAAACCTAAAAGATAAAAGAAAGCAGATAGAACACATCTAATATAAAATACTAAAACATACAAAAACAAACATAAATGATATAAAGTAATTAACTACAACATGTCTAGCATAAAATACTAAAACAGACAATTTATTATAAACAATTCATAGCAAACTAGTTTAAGATCCGTTTTTAACTTTTTTTTTTAGTTTTAAGTTTTAGTTAATAACCAAGCTGCTGAATTTTGGATAAGCTACTGGGTCGATTGGATATGAAATACATGACAGATGATTAATATTCATGAAAAAAAGCTATTACATTTGTGTCACTCAAAGTTTAGATGGCTTATGCGCCATTGATTTTCATACTTACATGAACGCAGAGATGATAGACGACGATTGCTGTGACTCATTTATGTAATTTACTTGTGTACTTTCCAATGATAACACAAGATACACATCCAAATGAAATCAAGCTCTCAAACTCATCAAGGAAATCGGTTTCCATAAACCATTTAAGTAAACGTTTGACAGTCTCTCAGGAGAACGGAGCACTTTGGGCTTTCCCACTTCAGAAAGCAGAGGGCTGCAATAATACTGATAGTCCTGAGAGCAGAGCTGGCCTGATAAAAGCCAGAAGTCAGACCACCTGTTCTATACACATATTAGGGTCATTAGTACAGTGAGCCTGGAGATAAGATAGTGCTGAGACGGCTGTGAGACCTTTGACCCTCTTCTCACAGCTGTCAATCATATAGAGCACTAAATGCATGTGCTCTGATGGGCTGTGGTTTATGAGAAACGTTTTGAGCATCCTTTGTATAAAGCTTAAATATCTATGAATTTGACATTTAGTGATCCATAACCCTTCCCTGGATCTGTGCTTTCAATGCAAGTCATAAAAATGGTAAACTCGTCAAAAAAAGTGGCCATCTATCAGCTGAAGATTAAACGTTTGATAGCAAGATTTATGGGCTGGATTTATTTTCACTTGCCCTTTCATCTCAGGCCATTTTTTTTTTTTCTAAGCCAATTTCTCATGGGTAGTTAAAGATTAATACTGATTAATACTCCACTTAAAGCAGTAAATAGCATATTACACTGATCTTAACTACTGATCTTCTGTTTAGTAAAGTTCTGTAAATGGCTCTGTTTCAAACTCAGTGAGTATTTTAAGACATCATAAGTACACTGCTGATGCAAAGCCTGTTGCAAAATGTAGTAAAGCATGATTATGTTGCCTTTTAAGATAACTTGTTTTGGCCACATGTTAATAATTGTATATATGTTTTATTTTATAATATACAAATATAATTTTTTTATAATAAAATTGTGTAATTCTATTCAAATTACACATTGAAAAGTAAAAAAAGAGGTTCAAAAATGTAGGTTCAGTATTTTTGGAAGGTTTTTTTTTCTTCTGATCACCCAGGCTTATTTATGTGATTAAAAACACAGTAAAAACAGTAATATTGTGAAATATTATTACAATTTAAAATATCTGTTTTTCATGTGAATATATAGTAAAATCTAATTTATTTCTGTGATTAAAAGCTGAATTTTCAGCATCATTACTGAATGATCCTTCAGAAAATCGTCTAATGCTTGCTGCTCAAGCAAAATAAAAATTGTTTTATTATCAATGTTGAAAACCGTTTAAGGCTTAATATATGTATGGAAACTGTTATTATTATGTTTTTTTTTTCTGAATATAAAGTTCAAGTTTTTACTGTTAAAAAATATAATTGACATTCCTTTCAAAAAATATAAATAAATAAATAAATAAATTCAAATTCTTGAACTATATATATAACTAATAATTATTAGTTATATTATATATATATAATAATTTATTTAATTATTTATTAATTATTTGAATTGCTTATTATTTTGCGTGTACTATTGTGCTATTGTGTGTTTTTATATTAATCTGAGTATTGCCATGTTAGTTCTGTAACACACTTAATGCTTAAATAGCTGCCTAAATCACTCAGTTATGAGGTTTCTGACTGAGAAGGCAGCTGTCTGTAGGCCGTAGAGAGCAGGGCAACTCACTAGATTTTGGAACAGAGCCTATGAGTCGTACTGTATCTTCTGTTCTATTCTCTCAAGCATGAATTTGAAGCGTGCTTTCAATATAAACAGCCACTCGGACAAAATGTAAAATCGCATGTAGACTTTGGTTTGGTTAAAAATGGCCACATACATTGGACTTTTTCTGCACTGTTTAAAAACTGAGCTAGTCTAGACGGCTGGCTGGCTGGGCGAGAATCTTGTTTTGACTAGAGAGCAGCAGAGCAGTCTGGTCTCTTGAGGAGACGCCACACCCAAACACAGCACACCAACAACACTAAACTCGTACACCTTCTGCGTTCATACACTGCATTCCCTCTTATTCATGGCAGAGAACAGCGTACTGTCCAAGTGAAGCAAATGAATCAGGACCGCTCCGTTCTATCCATATCCCAGATGCACGTCTGTCTCTTGTTTCGCACTTGAGCTCTGATGTGATTGAATTAGGAGCACGGGCCTCGCCGCTCCGAAAGCGTAGATCTGGCGCTCGTATGCGTCCGTCTTTCTCTTCGATCCCTCAGACAGTAGCGACGGCCACGCCGCTGTTTTCTTTGTGAATTCCGATGATGTGTATCGTCTGCTCTCCGTCTCTCTCTGTTCTCCTCATCGCGTTGTGACCCCTCTTCTTCTCTTCTGGCTGCTGTGTGTTTTTTCATGGTGGAGGGGGATGAAAAAACCAGGGGAAAAAAAGGCCAGTAAAACAAAGAGAGGTTGTGTGAGAGACTCTGCAGGCAGGAAACGTAACTCTCTCAGGACTCTCTCTCTCTCTCTCTCTCTCGTTTCTCTTCTCTCCGGCCCGGCTCCAGATCAGATCTGACAGACACTGAGAGAGTGAAGGATGGAAGATCGTTAGAGAGAAAGAGTGAGCGTTTGAGGACAAAGACTGATAGAAGAATGTTAAACGGAAAGCAACTTTTCCCAGATATCACCTGAATTCGGTGCCTAGATGTGTAGCGCCTGGTGCTCTGATGAATTACTGTTACAGATATGCAGATTCGGTATTTATAGTGAAAACAAATGGACAGTTTATTCATCTGACGTGCCTTCAAGGCAAATTAAATTGAAATTATTTTATTTACTCATTATGTTGTTAAAAACCCATCTCCCATTTTTGAAGAATCTTTACACATCTTTAATGGTGAGTGACGCAGATTAAATTGCGTGTTTTGTGACCAAATATCATTGACAGCTAAATATCTTAATGACAAAGCAATTGTATGACTTCTGAAGACATGAGATACGTCATCTAGGACACTTTTAATGTTTTAAGATGTTTGTTTGTTTATATATATATGCTTTTTGTTTGTTTGTTTGATTTATTCATTTAATCTAAATAAAGTTAAAATGGATCAGAACAGATCATAGATAAAACTACATTAGCCTAGACCACTTTTTAGCCTAGTTCATTTTACGATGGTTTATAAACTGTCATTGTGTGAACATTTCTGTATGAAATTACCTTTATTTTATTTTATTTTATTTTATTTTATTTTATTTTATTTTATTTTATTTTATTTTATTTTATTTTATTTTATTTTATTTTATTTTATTTTATTTTATTTTATTTTATTTTATTTTATTTTATTTTATTTTATTTTATTTTATTTTATTTTATTTTATTCATGTTTACTTTTTGAAATGGTCTTGATAAACTGTCATTGTGTGGAAATGTCCGTATGGAATTATCTATTTTATTTAAACATTTATTTTATTTTATTTTATTTTATTTTATTTTATTTTATTTTATTTTATTTTATTTTATTTTATTTTATTTTATTTTATTTTATTTTTAATTCATTCATTCATTTATTTTATTCATACATGTATTCATTTTATTTTATTTTTTATTTTTTTTATTCTTTGAGCTTGACATGGTCATTACAAACTGTCATTGTGTGGAAATGTCTTAAAACTTTGTGACATTTTTGGTGACTCATTCCTTTAATCTAGATAAAGTTAAAAATCCTCAGAACAGATCACTGCTCAGACTATTTTACAATGTGCTGAACACTGTATTCAAAGAGTAATGTCTTCTCAGTCAGGTTCAGCTTTGGATTTAAGGCTAAGCAGGAGCAGTGAAAGTCGTGCTCTTTCTCACTCTCTGCGTTTAGAGATTAGCATCTTCCTTTCTCTTGGATTCTGCTTTTGCTGAGAAACGCTGGCTGCGGATCCTGTTTTGATTTTGAAACGTGGGCCATGTAGTTTTATCAGCACTTTCCAAACCAAACATTTTCTTTGTCTTCAGAGGTTAATGTCTCGTAGTTCCACCCAAAGCTTGGATGAGATTTCCAGTGCAGTGACCAGAAGAGGGCGGTGTTATGTCACCAATGCAAATGCAGCTGGAGTTGTGCACTAAAGCTTTAACTCGAAGGACTGTCATACCACAAAGGTTACTTTCAAAGACATCGTTTCAGTATACTAGCATTAGGCCAGCATTTTTTGGCCGTCTCTGGAGGTTTGATCCGATCCGCTCTCATATGGTCGCGCACAGAGCCCCTGTAAGCCCTAGAGGAAGCACTCACTCCGTAACCAAGGCCAAACGTCCATCTAGGGCATATAGAGACTTGATTAGTGCCAGTCATTGCTTAATTTCCGTTCGGGAAAGAGGGATCACTGAAGTGCTGCAAGGCATGATGGGAATGTTTTAAGAGTGTGTTTGAGAATGAAGGAGACTCTGGCCATTTTCTTAAGATACTGATGCAGATGCCTTTCCAGAGTTGGAATAAAAACACCTTTACAGGAAGCACACATGCTTCTCAGATTGCCGTTTTAGAAGACATTTGTGTACATTAGTTCAACAGGATATTCATTCATTCATTCATTATAAATCAACTACATCTGACAGGGTTAAACAAAATCTAAAAAGAATAATTAATAATAACTAAAGTATTAAAAACTATTATAAAATTTAAATAAATAATAATAATAATGGAACATGTTAATAAAATAGATTAAATAGCAACTCAGTGCCAGTGTTATATAATTATCATTGATATAATATTATAGTTTTTGGTACCATTTTGAAAAAAAAAAACTAATTATTAATCTATTTTCTATAATAATTTTCTTGTATTATATTTGAATGGTTAAGTTTGAACTTTTTTATTAATATTTTTAATCTGCCAATATAGCTTTCATTAAGTTTTATCAAGTTAAGTTTTAGTTTTGATGATAATAACCCTGATGTGTACCACAACAGTATTGCTTTCATCCAAACAGATATTCTGTATGAATGCACATCTTCATTGTCTCAGACACACATGACAGTTTGAGAGAGTTTATAAAAAAAAAAAAAAAGTGACTATAAACAAAAAAGGCTCTTTCGGCAAGAGTGGGATATAAACCGCTATAATCAGTCCAACATTTCTCAGGAAAAACAAATCAAATTTCTCAGGAACATTAACACATTTTCCAAAGGCGTACTGAGCTTTTGGAAAAACAAAAGCAGGTTACGAAAACCCCTCATATTCTTTTCTCTTCTCTCCAGATGCGTCTTATGATGCTGTACGGAGGGCAGGCTGGTCAAACAACATGCACAGCGGCAAAGGTGAGTGTCAGACGTCCATCTATGTGGTCTGACAGTGTGTTTGATTCCGAGGCTTTAATCTGGACAGTAACACTGAGCGCCAGCTGATGGCCAGTCTTTAGTTCTGGGACACTGAAGAGGCCCATTAAGTGCTTAGCAGTTGGGCCAGCTATTGCCCGTGTTTTCTTTGGATGAAGACTTGTGAGTCTGCTCGCCCAGACGAATGTGCTTAACTTTTTCTCTCTCTCTCTCTCTCCTTCTTTCTGTCGCGCTCTTTCTTTCCATTTCTCAGGCTCTCCTACAGTGGTGTCTCAGAACGTGTCCAAGAACACTGAACAGGCTCGGCCTCAGCCCGGTAAGCAGCAGCAATGCTCTGCCACGAGCGCACGCATGCGCTCAAAAACATTTCACATTTATGCATTTGGCAAGTGCATTTGCAGTATGTTTTTGCTGTTTAATTTTCTGGGAATTTAACTTGTTTTTGTGGTTTTGCAATAGTAATATTTTTCACCAGTTCAGCTGCTGGAAAGCAAGTTTGAGACTTTTAAATTGTAACATTTGTCCAGTTCAAAGGTCATGTCTAGATTCATTTCTCTTTCCTTTCAGATCCGTACCAAATATTAGGACCCACTAGCAGTCGACTCGCCAACCCAGGTAACCAACCCATGAAGGCCCACACTGAGCTGCACTGCATTTTAGGAAAACCTTTTCAATTTAGAGACGCATTCTATTAAAATATTAATATGTAATATTTCATCAACATTCTGGATGATGCAGATTATTTTCATGTTATGGCCACTAATTAAGAATTGGTTGATTATATGTTATTTCTGTTTTGTTCTAATATTCTAAAATATTTGGTCTAAATTATTTAAAAACAAAACACTAATGCATTAAACATTAGCAAAACGTTAAAATCAGTTATTTCAATTGTCAATCTAGGCATTAATCATTTATGAAAATTAGCATTTATTTTTTCTAAAAATAAATAAATAACACATTTGTTATTCAATTTAAATCACTGCAAAAGAAATCTACATCTACAGTGAAAAAAAAAAAATGGTGTGATTTATTTTGAAGCAATTTTCACTCAAAGAACTAAGCTAAAAAAATCCTTGAAAAAAAAATAATTAAATAAAGTTTATCTGAAATAAAAATAAAATAAAATAAAACAAGCAAATAATATTTTTTGTTTGTTTGTTTCAGCTAGTTGACAAGGCATCTAATTTTCTTTTAGTTTACCTTGAAAGTACTAAAATAACTAAAACTGAAATAAAAAGTACTATATAGATATATATAAAAAAATAATAAAAATGACAAAAGCACAATAAAATTACAAAAATAAACTTAAAAATTAAATGGAAAATATGAAAACAATTTTTTCTAAATATTAATAAAAACTATAATATATATATATACATACATATATATATATATATATATATATATTATTATTATTATTATTTGTACAGTATACTGATATTTATTTGTACTACATATAATAATAATAATAATAATAAAAAGGCTATTTACATTTATCCAAAGCGACTTGCATTATATTGCCTGGGAATCGAACCCATGACCTTGGCGTTGCCAGCACCATTCTTACTGTTTGAGCTACATGAAAGCTACTGTGGGTCTATATTAAAACACTGTGTCTGTGTGTTTGTCCAGGTTCAGGTCAGATCCAGCTGTGGCAGTTCCTGCTCGAGCTCCTCTCCGACAGCGCCAACGCCGGCTGCATCACCTGGGAAGGGACCAACGGAGAGTTCAAGATGACGGACCCCGACGAGGTGGCGCGTCGCTGGGGCGAGCGCAAGAGCAAGCCCAACATGAACTACGACAAACTAAGCCGTGCCCTGCGCTACTACTACGACAAAAACATCATGACCAAAGTGCACGGCAAGCGTTACGCCTACAAGTTTGACTTCCACGGCATCGCTCAAGCCCTGCAGCCCCATCCCACCGAATCCACCATGTACAAATACCCAACCGACCTACCCTACGTGCCAAGCTACCACGCTCACCAGCAGAAGGTCAACTTCGTCTCGCCCCATCCTTCCTCCATGCCCGTCACCTCCTCCAACTTCTTCGGGCCCGCCACCCCATACTGGAGCTCTCCAACGGGAGGGATTTATCCCAATCCCAGCGTGCCGCGTCACGCCAATTCGCACGTGCCTTCCCACCTAGGCAGTTACTACTAAAACCCTCCACCTTTCACCCCGCTGCCCGTACGCCAAAACTTGAACTGCACTCGAAGCGAAGACAAAAACAAGCAAGCTGGAACCGGAGGGATTGTGGCCGGAAAGTTAGCAGAAGGAAGCAACGTTGAAAGAAACTGGAAAAGAAAGAGAAAGTAGAGCAAAACGGACCAAAAAATGGCTGATCCTCTTTTAAAATGGAGTACTACTTATTGGAGGACGTTGGGTTGGTGTTTGTTTTGGAGAGCGTGCGCATGTTTCTTGTGCCTTTCTACATCCGAAAGCTGCACCGACGGGCCAGAGTCCCTTCTAGCCAATAAAGACCACCTCTATTACGGATAAGTCGGCGAACGACTGAGAAAAGAATCACTGTAAACTCACCCTGTGTGTTTAATGCAATTGTGAACCCAGCCTTTATATTTTTGGACCTAGTCCCCGCTTCCCTTTGGATTTTATGGAAACCCGCCTCGGTTACACAAGTTTATCTTCTCAAGTCATGACTGAAACTCTCTTTTCTAAAGCAAATCTGGCAACTGGAAAAAATGTTGGCATTCAAGCACCGTTTGTCCTCCTCGCCGGAGGACGTGGCGTCTGATTGTTTATTAGGAGCTTCTCAGGCTAGCTGGCTCAAGCTTAACTCTCTTACTCATCTTTAGCACTCCTCTATGCTGATGGCGTTGATGTGAAAGGATTGAAGCCTGCTTTACGTTTCTGACGCATGGTGTCCCGTTTCATTGGCCAGTGAAAATCCACTCGATTTCATCTCAAAGCCAAAGTGTTGAGTTCACGTGAGATTTGTGTCTTGGATGGACTGAATGAATGTGGGCATCACGCGGAGTACCTCTTCGACCGTTAAAACAGCAGCACGAGACGTTGAAACCAGAGATTCGCGAACGCTGTGCGTTTGTCAGACCTATTTGCTAGTATTTTTTTTTTTTGATCAAAGGTCAACTAGGCATTAAAAGCATCTTACTGTATAAATTATGCAGAGCTATTTTCATATGTGACAGTGTTAAGAATCATACGTTAATACGAGTTGACCTCGGTCAAAATGCAAACTTTTTTATCAGTTACTGAAGGTAGTTTGTACTACGTAGGTGTTTTGTATCTGTACATATGGGCAATAAGTTTATGAATGTTTTCTTGTATTTTTCAGAAAATGCTTTTTCTAAAGTTCTTGGTGTGTCGCCATGACAATAAGAAGGTTATTTTGATACGTAGTTGATATTTTTATTCCTTAAAAGCAAATGCCTTACCAAACGTGCTTAGAGACAATCTGTTCTACATAAGTAATAGTTCCCAAAGTGCCATAACAATGCCTTAAAGCCAAATCGTGTTATTGTGCCTAAAAAAAAGGTGTTCGGACAGTGTTATACAAGTGTTTCCCCTTGTGTATTTTGTAGCATTAAGAAAAAAGCTGATTGAAAAATCCCAGCTCTTCATCTCTTTAAGGGCTCACTCTCAGATATGAAGGAATTGTGCTATTTTATATATGCAAGTATTTGGATATTAAATTTATTACTATATAAATATATATGAAATATTGCAATTAATCTTTTTTGTTAATTCTGTTGTTTCTGCAATTTATTAAGTATTACCTTTTGTAAAAGGGTCTGTTGTATAGGTAAAATGTGACAAAATAAATGTTTTTACATTAAAAATCTCTCCATATAACTTTTTTGTTTACTGTGTGTCATTTGGGCAGTGCGCGATTTGAAATGATATTTTGAACGAATTTGTTAAAAGGGTGGTGTTCTAAGCTACTAAACGAAACATTTGGCTTACACTGAGTTCATATGATCAAATAAAAATAATGTCATCTGTATCGCAGCTGTTAAATATTAAATCACTCTTGTAAACAGATGAAGAGGAAAATCTGTGCCTGGCATCAACATAGCTGTTTATGAATCAATCTTATGGTCTAGACTACATGATATTTCATCTAATCCAGTACTGGTTGATCATAAACAACCGTAGGCACATCTGATGACCACGATAACAGTAAATCTGGTGAATATTAATTTATTTGGATTTTGACCTACTGTTTTGGAAAGGAAAAGACTAGATCATTAAAAAAAAAAAAACCTCACTGGAAATTCTGAGATGAATAACATAAAATAATAAAAACTAAAGAAATCAGTGATGTAATGTCAGTGCTAAAGGATTGCAAACACATGGATAGTCTAAGGTAAGATATATTAATTCTAAGTGTTTGGCAGTGAGAGCTCTTCAGGGCATTATCTCCATCCCACGTCTAATATATTTTAAAGCCCCTTTATTATTTGATGTGTCATGTAGTGAGTCAGCGGACCACAGCCCCAGACAGCAGTCCTCGATCACGCACCACCCTTCCTTACGCACAACTCTCCACACTTATGCTTTATGAGCTTTACAAGTTTCCAAGTAGTCAGCGCAGCTAAGGGCAAAGCTGTGACACTGACTGCTTTGTTTGGCTGTGTATGATGAGACTTTCCTACAGGATTCACTCTGAGGCCCTGCTGACTCCAGGGGAACTAGGGGCCAGGAAATTATTGTATAAAAATGTTTTTTATTTTTATTTATTTATTTATTTATTTTTTATTATTTTATAATGTATTAAAAAAAAAAAAAAAAAAAAATATATATATATATATATATATATATATATAATTTTTATTTTTTTATAATATAAGGGGGGACCAGGTGAATGGATTTTATAAATATATATTTTAAAAAATTCTGTATATATCCATTTGTAATATATATCTTGGTGTGGAATGGATACTGCATAAATATGTAATTTTTACACACCAAGAGTTTGTCAAGCTGATTCTTTCTCTATTGTTTTGTCTTGTGCGCCCTCATGTGGTCATTTTTTAACTGTGAATACTAAATAATGCTGGTTGATTTTTATAAAGCCATTTTCAATTAACTAATCCACAAATTCCAATTCTTTTTTTTTTTTTTTTAATAAAAAAAACAAAAAACTGATATTTACAAAATGAGATATACAAAATACAAATGACATTTACACAATACTAATTTACAAATAAATACACAATCCCAGAGTGATTCAGAGCGTGATAGCATTTGCTGGTTCACTGGAATTTGAAATCAGTTCATCTTAGACTTTTATACATAGACCGATTAATAAAAGTCTATCTCATATGAATGAACTTTCAGTTAATACTCTTACTCCTAATGACCCTGTAATAGAAGACAGTTCTAGTTTCACTTCAAGGACAATTTACACTTTTATATTTCTGATATTGTCAGAACAAAGAGTTTTGAACACTAGCTGCTCTTTAAAATAATAACTACATTCCAGAAAATAAAAAAAAAGTGCTACTGCACTTCATTTTTCAGTGGGTAGATAAGGGAATTTCCAGAGATAAAACTCTCGTCTTGCCTCGAGCAACTCTCGTGCTCACTGTGAGAGACAAAACGCATTTGTGTCCAGTGTTTCTAGTATAGTGCAAGACCTTGCAATGTCACTCAGTACAAAAAGCTTTACATTTTGGTGACGTTGGGCATCTCAATGTCAATCACCTCAAAGCCCTGGTTATCAATGCCGCTGATGGAGTGGTGATGGTGTCCTGCCTCGTTGTGGTAGCAGTAGGCACAATGAGCGGTCGGTACAGGCACCATCTTGGCGAAGTTGGAAAAGTCCACTCTGTATTTTCCCTCTTTGCTGCGGGAGATGATCGGGAGGAAGTCGTAGCCCCACATGATCTCCTGAGGGATGTAGGAAGTCCTGACCTGGCAGGAGGAGCTGGTGGACTCAGCCGTGCCGTCGAGAAACACCACGAGCTCAAACTCCTGCTGATGCAGAGTGTCCACCGCCATGTCGAAGAACGGGCTGGTTTTGTCGATGACGTGGTAAAGGGTGAAAGGACACACGAAAAACAGGCTGTCCTTGCCAGAGTCCACCATGAAGTCAATGCTGACCTGGTCCAAGATGATGGTCTCACCTTCCGGGGTGATCGTGGTCCTCAGGAGCTTGCCGTAAATCTGGCTACCGATCATCAAGGTCTTGCGCAGGTTGGCCACTCGGATCTGAAGGCAAAGGGTGCCCTTTTTAGGGCAGATAACCGCTTGGTCGGTGAAGTTTATGGTCTTGGCTCTCTTCTTGGGAAGAGCGATTTTTGCCATTACCACGCCGCACCAGAAGCAGTTGATTATGGTGCCGATAAGACTCTGAATTATGATCAGAGCCACAGCTCCGGGACAGACGTCAGTGACATACACGTTTCCGTATCCGATGGTGGATTGGGTCTCCAGCGAGAAAAGGAAGGCGTAAGTCAGTGTGTTGACGCTGTGGACGCAGGCCGTGTGATTCTCGGGTGGATTCTGCCACTTTAGGTCGCCATGGTTTCTGGCGATCCAGTACCAGAGGAGGCCGAAGATGAACCAGCTGAGAGTGAAGGACGCCACGAAGTGCAAGATGACAAACCGCCATCGGGTCTCGACGAAGGTGGTCCATATGTCCAGGACGTAGGCGAAGCGGTTTCGGTGCATCACGTTGCCGAACTCGATGTTGCAGCGGCCGTCTTTGGTCACCAGGCGGTATTTGCGAACTCGCCGCTCTGAGATGTACTCCTTCACCACTTCTCTCAAGGAACGAGTCATTTTGATGGTCTGTCTGGGAAGAGAGCGAAGCGATATTTGTTAGAACCAAACCAAGACCCAATGCAAAACAAAACAGGACACCGGAAACTCTCGGCTACAGCGACAGAGAACGTGCTGTCCAACAGACTGAAGTATTTAGGGATAAACACTGCCTATTGTTATGCATGAGACAAGATAGCCATATCTGTCCACATACCGTACGTGCATGAACACCTGAGTTGATTTCACATTTCGCAAACAGTAAACAATTCTTTAGAATCCGGGCCTTTTCAAATAACATTCCCAATAACTTCGAGAAACACATTACAGTTGCAATGTTATTAGTTGCTGAGGCTCTTTATTGTTACATCACAGATATCAGATTGAACAAATTCAGTGTATTTCTCTCTCTCTCTCTAGAACATTATGAGAGTTCATTTGAAAGTAGTTATAGCTGTGCTTAGTGCAAGAATCAATGCATGAGTGAGCGTGTTATTGTTTATTAGCCATTGGCCAATCTCTTAGAGCTATGCAGAAAGGCGTCAATGTTTCAGATATATTATCAAGTGTTTTGAGCTCATAATATAGTATTGTGCAAGGAACTGCTCAAATGAATCGATAATCAGATGCTGTAATCATAATTTGTGTGAAAAGGAATAAAAGTGTTTGATGTTTTACTGCCCCTATGTATGTAGTGTATAGGTACATTTTTGAATTTTAAATGAGCCTGGGTTGATTTGAAGGCAAGTGATAAAACTCACATTTGAGTTTCTCTATGAGCTTGAAATATGACTACAATTTAATTTTTTTAATTTTTTTTACGAGCTACGCATACAAGTGCAAATCAGTTTAATCAATAAGCCCTAAAGTGTCAGTTTCATCTTGCACCTGACTGTGTTCGAAAGGCCTGTGGTTTCGCCGCAGGCTTTGATTCGCAATCACGTTACTCTACTTGTCACATTCTGAGTGTTTCATTGTACTTAATTACAACAGTAAATAAAAGCGTTGATAAATGCAGGCGTCGCATGGCAGCGTGTTCAGGGCAGTTAGCTGCGGGTAATCTCCGCTTATCTGTCGTTTATGAGCGGCTGAGTGCTGCTCGGTTCGCTCCAGATCCATTTGTTCCATCTCTGGAGTGTGCTTAATGTTTAATGCAGAGTCTATTAGAATACACATCAACTCTGTTCCGAAGCTCAATTACAGCACAGAATAGCAACTGTTCAGCCCAGCCAGAGGAACCCGCAGTTCCCATCCGCCACCAATCATCTGCAGTGCAGATTTATGAATTTAATGTTCCCAAAATACCATGAGGGATATCGCTGCTGATGAGTGAAGCAGACTGCACATCGGATGAGCGGAGATTTACACTGCAGACGTAAGAAAGCATCACAGATGTAGAGATGTTCAGCTTACCTGCTACAGAAGTCGAGGTGCCAAAACTTCACTCGCTCTTCGGATCACTTGCTTGTGTGTTTTTGTCCGCCCTTTCCCAGCTTTTAAATGTGAGCTAAAGCAGGAAATTGCAAATGAACATGTGTGTGTTACTCATTAATAAGTTGTGTCCCTGCTTAACTAACTTTCACACTCCGCTGCTCTCTCTTTCTATCTAGGTGTTTCTGACAACTCAAGCCCGACTCTTGCCTTTTGTAGGCTTCCCTCCTACTCACACAGTCATGCCGTGTTTATCCCTTGTTTATGTATACACAAAAATGCTTTACACAAGGGGAGCGTGCAGGGTGCATTTACTCAAGACGGAAGTACTTATAAACACACGCACACACTCCCGCACGACACGCTGTAACCGCTGAACTGTTAAAGGTACCCCCACTAAACCACTTATCACTTATTGCTTTGCCATAAATATTCGTCAGCAGCGATGGTCATGTTATATTAAGCGATGCTTGCAGTGATAAATCAGTCTTCTGTGAATGTTTCGGGTCACCAGCAGGCTGCAAACCACAAAGGTCAAAGGTCACGCTTTGCTGCAACTCCAGTGGTTTTGAATTGGGGATCTACAGAGGAATATCTATTGTGCATATCTGCATTTTTGTATGTTTTGGTAGACACTAAAAACTATTGAGTATACTCAGTTCGGTCAAACTTTATTTGAACTAACTATTAATATGTTATTAATACTATTAGTTAGTACGGCAGTTGTTATGTTTAGTTAGGATTTAGGGATCTGAAATACAGTCATGCAGAATAAGATTTTAATATCTGCTTTATAAGCATTAATAAACAGACAATATGCATGCTAGTTAATAGTGAGAATTGGTCTTTAAAATTAAGTTTTAATATTCAGACACAATCCCATAGCAAGACATTCATTTGTTAGCAAATGACGAGGTATTTACTTTTCATTGTCAATCCGAACATGCATTAATGGGTGTGTGCTAGAAACACACTTTACTTGTGAATTTCTGCAAATCTTGATGAGAACACATTAGTATTGTACAGAAATCATTGCATTCACGATCAATCAGATGTACTTTATCAGACTCTTTCTTCTAGAAGTGCAAATCAGATGTTAGTCTCTGAAGGATTGTGAAAAGACGTCAGTCATCTGTTATATGACTCAGAAGATGATGAAGCCCAGGACTGTTCTCAGTTCAGAGACTGACTGGTGTTTCAGACAAGGAATCTCTGATCTTTCATTCTCTGATCTTTTGTTCTTTGGACAGTGAGTGAAAATGACAGTGGTTTCACCTGAGAGCTCAAAGCCTTTCTCTTTCCACAGAGACTGATTCTACAAGTCTGCTGACACTGATAGTGTCCTTTGTCATTGAAATGAGGGACTGGTGTAATCAGGGCTGCCAAAAATCGCTTTCTGGAAATCCTTGTTTGTTGCATTAACAATCAAGTCATATAATTTATAATTTATTAAAAGTTTATGTTGCATAGGCTATTATTTTACACAAAAGTTAATTTAACTAAACAGACAAAATAACTTGTCAATGTGCAAGTTTCTAATGCTGTGTGCACACCAAAAGCGGAATTAATTATTTGCGCGAGCAGATTTCATACAAAATCATTACAAAGATGCAAATTCGCACTGAGCGACGCGTTTGCGTCCTCTGCGCAAGTTGAAAAATGTAAAGCTGAAAAAGCCAACAAGCTAAGAACTTATCGACACGTCTGGTTCGGCACACCCAGTTTTATCAGAAATTGGTTCTTACTGTTTTTATGTTTCTCATTCACGCGAGTGATGTAAAAACTTCCCGCAAGTAATCTTGAGCGTGATGCAAATATTCGCTTTGCTTTTGGTGTGAACACACATAAGAAATGGTTGATGAAAAAATCCCACTCTTTAATGAAGTTTAAGATTTGAGCAATATCACACAGTTGCTTTGAGTATCAATGAGATTTTGATTAACTGTGATGTTCACTTCAACATGTGATGTTACTTAAATGGATAGTTCACCCAAAAATGAAAATTATGTCATAATTTACTCACTGCATGTCATTCCAAACCAGTGTGACTTTTTTTTTTTTTTTTTTTTTTGTGCAACACAAAAGAACATACTTTGAAGAATGTAAGTAGTAACCAGTTTTGGTGACCATTGGCGTTCACTGCATGGATGGACAAAAAAACAAGAGACATTTCTAAAAAAGTATCTTATTTTGTGCTTCACTGACGTAGAAATGACAGAACGAGAGTGAGTGAGTAAATAACAGAATTTGTATTTTTTGAGTGAACTTCAATCATACAACTAGCAAGAAACACTTTAGACATTCAAAGCAATGCTAAATGGTTTGATTTGCATGTAATTGTGAGTTCCCATTTGTCAACACAACGCTGTTTTCTTTTATGATTGGATTTCAAATTGGCCTTGTGTTTTACTGGTTAACTGAATCAATTTAAAGCAATGGTGTTTTAGAATTCAAAGAGCCTTGAGCACAAACACAAAGCAATGTTTCTGAAGTATTACCACGTTTTTTGTTGTGGTTTTGCATCACTACTCTGTCCTATTGCAAGCATTACTTTGGGAAGAACTGGGAAAATGTTTCACTTCCTTTAGTGACCAAATTACCAAGTATTAGAGAGTAAAAGACTCTTTATTAGATGTTCACACTATTCTGCTGTTGTTTAGATCTCAGTTCTGAAGAGTAAGAAACTTGACCTTTCAGGTGCACAGCATGAACTCTCTGTGTATATATGGTACCCTGCTTCTCCCGCCAGTCATTCGGCTATAATCTTCATTCAGTTCAATACCTTTGTGCGCTTTGACATGCCGAAGACCAAATTTACTTCAGTGAAGCTTTCAATGGAAAATCCATAATAAGCTTTTCAATAATACCAAACCACGAAATGTTGCCTTAGGCTGCCATTTAAGACCACTGATCCAAGAAAGAAGTTTTTCCATACTGACTTTTCTGCTGCGATGTGAACTCATTTGTGTATTTGTGTAAACGGCAACAGTTGTAAGTCTCAAATCCAATTTATACAACAAAACGGCTGTCATTCCGTTAAGAAAATGCTGAATCTCTATGACCTGGATGTTTTCTACCTCATAATTATTTTGAAATGAAATGCATTAAACGGCCAGCAGGACATGCTTTTATATAAAATGTTACATATAAACGAACAAACTCTAAACTTGCCTGACTTTTTAAACTTTTCCCTCATTCAAACAATTCACAGAAGCGTTGACTTCTTAGTCGAGGTGGCAAAGTAAAGTTTCTCTTCACCCTTCTGTGATCATAATGATATAATCACCTGTGCCAGGTGGCTGAGGGGGGATTTCATTACTGAAGTGTGAACGTTAATGACCAACTTAGTTCCATTGAACGACTCGAATGAGTCACACGCTCCAGGCGACACTCCCACCCGTATTTTCTGCTTTTGTTGCCTGCTTTTGACTCCTAAATCCAATAGTTGGTGTAGCTTTTGAGCAGCATTTGGAGCCAAACGTCATAAGCATTATTTTCTAAGCTAGAATCTATTTAATAAGTTTTTTATTAAATATTTTCATAATACATTTTGTGTATCATTTACTTCAAGTCCTGGAAGTCATTATCATTCATGGTCAATGTATGAAGTTCTTTGTACGGTCATGGTTTCTATTTAAATACCAGCAAAAACCAGATTTACTTCATAAACCAACCTTGACTTGACATCAGGGGGGCAAGCCATTCCTTTAACTGTCATGGAATGAATGATACTGTGTTAATATATTTTGGTGTTTTATTAAGTTTGCCTTACAGTATCACAAACAAATTACTTTGTTTAAAATGCAAATATGCCAAACTAAAGCTCATTGTTCTTCACATATTGTGTATTTTCAACTGCTACAGTATTTTGTTGCAATGCAATGAAGATCCTGTAGCTGTGGGGCGTAAAGTTTAGGAGCAAAACGAGTTAAAACTATCAAACTTTCTGAATCCACATTTGATACTGAACAGACCCACATCCAGATTTAAGACAATGAGGACGAATCAAGATGTTGAAATGGGCCTGATAATCTATATACTTTTATAATACAAGACATGAAACATTTAGCAGAGACATTTATCGAAATCAACTAACAGTGCATTAAATGTGCACATTTCATCAATTCATGCTTTTCCTGGAAATCAAACCTAAAACTAATGTATTTTCATTTTATTTATTCATAAATCTAAACAAACACAGCTTTGAAACTTGCCACACAGATGCACACATCAAACTAAAGTGTCCAAGTTAGCAATGCACACCACTGTTTCAGGTACTGCAGATGGCCCTGAAAATTAACTTCAAATGTGTAATTATGCATAAATGCATTTTTGTGTGAATTTGAACAAAAATCTTAATGTTCACAGATGTTGTCTTACTAACTTTAGCTTTAAAATGGGATGCAACCATGCACCTTTTTATTTTTGAAAAGCTTTCACTAAAAGTTTTGCGTACAGAAGACAATGTTGTCACACGAGATCTGCAAAAATTACTTAAAAAGCTGTATTATGCATGCCAGGCCAGTAGTTGGCCAGGTCACTTTGTAACGAAACACTATGAACATTAGACTCAAAATGTAATACATGCATGACGGCACCATTTCTACAAATTCACATTTTAAGAGTTTACATGGAGACAATAATGGTATCGTTCTCAAAAACTTGCACTTAGAAACCCGTTTCAAAAATGTCCAGGTCCCGAGAATGCCAATGTTGTGGTGTTTTGTATACAAAAAAGACAAAAAAAAAAAAAAGTTTAGTTTTAGTTGAAAATGGTGTTGTGTAAACGCCTCTACAAACTGAACTGATTAAAAAATAATTCACAGATTGATTTGAATCTTCACTCATTGGTTGTTTTGATGTACTAGTTAACCAATTTTTCTAACAGGGCAGCTTGAGTCTAGCTTAACCCTTTTAAATAATGTGTAGCTTGTAGTTTTCTTCTATTTTCTTTCTTTTTTTTCTGACTTACAGATTTAACAAATCTGGCATCTCAGCTGTGGAGAGAAAAATTGCAGGTAAAAACTGCAACTCACCTTTCTTTAGAGTCGAGAAAACAAACCTCAATCAGCTGGTCACTTCATTGTCCTTCATCTAGAATGAGCTGATTCTGCATTTCAAGCCTCTTTTTTATTGACTCACTTTCTGAGAGTACAAAGAGTTCATAAAAATAGATACATAGTACTTAATAATGTGCCAGATCCTGTTTAGATTCTCGTTTGGCTTGATAAATACGGCCGTCAGAGCTGGTGTCTAGCCAGCAGAAAGCTGTCAGTATAGACAAGGCCAAGGACTGCTGGCAAACAGCGGCTGTATTTTAGCCAACAGCTCCTTGTTTACTTCAATAAGGAAAGCATCTGAGAAATAGCCTGATTTTCTGCTCCATGTCTCGTGTATTGAAACATCACCTCTAAGTACTTTAAGAATATTTACGGCACCTGCAAGTGAAATCATTGCTGTTCCACTGCTTTCTGAAGGATGTCGCTGCTGAGCAAAAACAAACACGTTGTACCCAAGAATAATCAGCTTCATCAAGACTTCAGAGATGCAAATGAAGCCTCTGTTATCAGGCCTGAATTTAACTGTGAAGTCTGGATAGTCTGCTAAACGCACAGCTAATGTGAAGAACTGATCCACATGGCAAGCGCTGATGTTATACTCTATTATGTGGGCGCTGAACACCACTTCAAGCTAAAATGAGACAGTCCAGTGTGATTTATGAAACTTAGCTCCGCGGGTGAGTAAAGCGCACTGAACTATTGAACAGCGCATATGTAGCCTGACTATACATTCATCAGTAATGTTGTCATCTACAGTATAAGCAAATAAAAGATTTCTAAAGGGACAGTTTAGCCAATAATGAATATTCTGATATTCTGTCATCGTTTACTCACCCTCGTGTCTTACACACATATATATACTGTATATATGATCTCAGAATATATTCTTCCCACAGAATATTTACGACTTGCATTAATGTTGCATAGAAGAAAGACAGACAGAAAGAAAGAAAGTTTGGTTAATTAAAACCATAAAAATAAAATATGATAAAATAAAATAATTCATATAAAATATTTAGGCTATAATTGCTACAACATCCCATTATTTAAAAAATAAACTAAAACTAAATAAGCTAAACTAAAAATATAATAATAAAACATGTTTAATAATACTACTACTACTAATAATAACAATAATAACAACAACAACAAAATTACTATAACTAAAACAGGAAATGGTATCTAACATTTAAATAAATACAAAAAAAGTATGCAGTTAAAATTTAATTCTAAATATTAGCAAAAACTATAATAGTATATCAGTGGTACAAAAAATAAAATAAAATGGGGCATCATGGTTCACAAATGGCATTTAGTGTCATTATCAGTGTTGGGGAAAGTTCCTTTTAAAAGTAATGCATTAAAATATTGTGTTTCTCCCTAAAAAAGTAACTAATTACGTTACTTAGTTACTTTTTATGGAGAGTAATGCGTTATGTTACTTTTGCGTTACTTTTTAAATATAAGCAGGGCTTGATTGTTTGTTTTTAATATAAGAAGTTCTATTTATAGCTAATGTAAAAGCCCTTTCACACCAAAAAGTGTAATGAATAAACCTCAGGCTGAAGGAAGAGTAAATTCACGTCTGTACAGTAGAACGCACGAGAAGAAGGTCCAACACTCTTCAGCAATAAAAAAAACAAAAACAATGAAGCACAATTGTTAGTTTATCTAAAGTCATTTTTGCTTATTAGTGCTGTTGAACTGGATCATCAAAGGTCAGCAGCAAAGACATCGGTTAAAAAAATTTGATACATTTGTGTTATTTAACATATTTAATTATGGCAGGTTTGCGTCATATTCAGTTTTAATTCATTTTGAGGAATACTAAATCTGTTTTTTGCGAGTGAGATGAATTAATGCACATTCACATTTAGTCTAGAACTACAGTAACATCATGTTCAGACAGCACACACAACGCCTCTGCACTTTCGATTTCTCCCAAAATGGGGACAGGAGAGCTGTCAGTCAATAAATGGGAAAACAAAGTAACTGCCGTTACTTTTTTGAAAAAGTAACTCAGATATTTTCTTGTAAGTTAAAAAGTAATGTGTTACTTTACTAGTTACTTGAAAAAAGTAATCTGATTACATAACTCACGTTACTTGTAATGCGTTGCCCCCAACACTGGTCATTGTTATTTATTATTACCATTAGTAATTGTCCCCTGACAAAGCAAATGACATTCAGTGTCATTATTGTTTATTTTATTATTATTTAATCATAAGTAATTGTCATAAAATATATATATATATATATATATATATATATATATATATATTTAAGAAAGTGTTACTGTGTGATTTCTGTGTTTAGTGAAAGACACTCATGTCTCATCATACAGAGGGCAACGGGAATGGCCTAATGTATATTTATATACTGAAGTAGCAGATTATTCCTGAAGTTCTCAGTTGTAATTATGATTTGAAGAGCTGTTCAGATGCAACTTCAGTTTGCAACTCATAATTATGCTAATTCTTAGTATTTTCCACCTCAGTACTCGGGGAACACAGTGTAACCAACAATGACGTATATTGGAGATAACACTGTGCTGCTGTGCTTTTCTTTTTTTTTTTTTTTTTTTACAAAATAATAAACTGTACAGAAGTGAAATGTTAAAGAAATGGTGATTACAATAAGCCTCGCAAACAAGTTCAACACTGCAAGCGAACACAAAACAACTGAATTTCAAGGGCATGTTAACATCAAATATGATGCAGCTTTTTCTACTAACAAGGACAAAAAGGGAAAGAAATCACCCAGCCTACAAGCTTTTGTTGTCACATCAACTATGATGCACATATTCCTGTTAGTAAGGATAAAAGAGAAAATCACATGTCAGTCAGGTGACAATAACACTCCCAGTGCTTTACACTCCGGCTGTGTTATGGAGTTTTGTCTGTAATGACGGTTTTGTACCGAGCTCAATAATTGCAAAAATTGGTCCTGTAAATTAATTCTGACACAGAAGATAATGTTGATGGAATAGCCTGCTAGAGATCAAAAATAGGTTTATAATTATTTAATAATGTATGTATATATCAAAAAATAAAATACAATGTGTATAGTATGTTCCTTGATGATTTTTTTCTATAATTGTTACACGTGAATGTATTTTCTTGGATTGAAATATAAGAAGAGCATATTTTAACAACTTAAAAAAAAAATGAAATTTGAAATATATTTCAGTAATATAAAAATATACCAAAAAGCATATTGAAAGAAAATATCTTAACATATATACATTTTAAAACATATTTGAGGGAATATTTTGTTTTTTGCATTTTTTCAACAAATTGATCCAGCTCTTTCAGTTCAAATAGGGACCATTTCTATACACTAATTTGTGTCTTGCCACAGATTGTTAATCAGAATGAGGTCTGGCTTTTGACTAGGCCTTTCTAAAACATGTGGATTGTTGTGCAGTTTTGGCAGTATGTTTTATTGTCATTGTCCTCCTAAACTTTAACACTAGTCTCAAATCTCTGCAGTCTGAAATAGGTTTTCTCAAGAATTGCCTATTGGCTTCATCCATCTTCCCCTCAACCTGCTTACAAATCAAGGACTTGCTTCCACTACCTTGTTTCAGCGTGGGGATAAAGTTTTTATGGATTCACTTTTATCCAAAATAACTTTCAATGCATTGCATTCAAGATAGAAATGTATCAGTTCTTGTACTCTCTAGCATTTAAACCCATAATTTCAGAATCACAATATAACACTCCACTGTTTGAGCTAAATAAATTCATGCAGTCCTTTAAACATGGTTGCAACCATGCCATATTCTTTGTATTTTTTAGAAATGAGCTCCTTGCTGCTCTGTGGGATGTTTGAGATATGTTGATTAAAGCTCAAACCCGACTGCTTCTCATGACCTCCGACCCACACTTTTTCAAACAGATGTAAATCCCTTTGTTAGTTTTTACCTTGCATCGTCAGTAGGAAAATGCACATTGTATGTGATGTTCAAACATTCCCTCGTGGCCTGTGTTATTTATTTATTTTTCCCTTCATGCACCTCAATAGGAAAATGTGCATCATTGAGGTCACACCTTTGAAACCCTTGACTCAAGTGTTTTTGACTATTTTTAGTGATTATTTCTCAATGTTTATTTTAATCACTATTTTATTTTAATTTGTCTTCTGAAGTATTGTTTTTTTATCAGTTTGCTGTGGAATAAAAACAATACATTTGATGTCACTGTAAGTAGTAGTGACGATCACAAAACGCTTCCTCGCATCGATGACTCCACTTTCATTTGTTTTTCATCTGTTGCACAATTTATTTATTTTTTCTTAAGTTAACGAGCACTGATGAATCATTCAAAATAAGACCAGGAATGTGCATGAAGAAAATAAGTTTACTTAAAATAAGTTTTCATGTATCGTTAAGAGGCATTATAAAACCAGTCTTTATTAATGTTACAATTAACAAGTTAGTAGGTCTATATACATGTCATTTATTTCTGTGATCTGCAGCTGAATTTTCAGCATCATTACTCCAGTCTTCAGTGTCACATGATGCTTCAGAAATCATTCTAATATGCTGATTTGCTGCTCATTCATAAATAAATAAATGTTATTTATTTATTTTTTTGTTATTATTTTTTATTTTTTTGAAGGATATGAACACTTTTATTCAGCAACATATCAGTACCCTTTGAAAGGGTACCGGCTCACTGACAGCTTTTGTACCATTTTGGGAGAGCTTACATGGTCTGCTGCATCGGCGTCTAACAAACCTATAATAAATTGATCTCTTAGTAATACATCTTTTCTTCTAGGTGTCACCTCTATGGTTTAACCTGGAGAACAACGCACAAAGTTAGAGAGCGATAGATTTAATAGACGGCATAGCATCCTGGCTACAAATGAAAAACTGCACCCTCAAGACTGTAGCTGGACGTCACTAATGGAGTTACACGTGGGAATGATTTGGTGATTTCGAGGGCCAAAGCTCCAGGTCGCCTACAACATTTCTGGTTAGATTGATGTACTGTAGGATCCAATCTAATTAATTTGATGTATATGTCCTTGCTCTCCTCTGCCTGCTCCATGATCTCTGCTAGTACTTCATGCTGGTATTCGCAGCCACTCGACCTGAGGTCAATCCGGTCAGCTTTGCCAAACGTGTGTTGTACAGAGTCCTTATAAACGACCCTTAGAAATGTTCCTGAACTGGGGGCCAAACTGTGCTTTATGTTTTTATTTCACAGCAAACAGCAGTAAAAGCGGAAGTGCAATAAACATGACAAGCTTGACCAAAACAAACAGTCCACTAATGAAAACACTAAACAATGAGGGTTGAAGGGTATGTTATAACATTAAATATGTTGCATTTTCCTTTTGAGGAGGAAAAAAGAGAAAAAATACACAGCATGACCCAAAAGAGTATGTTTTAACATTAAATATGAGGCAAACTTTCCTATTCACGATGCGTGGAAAAAAACTAACAAAGAGATTAACGACTTTTTCAGACATATGAGGTAATTGTTAATGCGCATGTCTGTAATGTTTATTGTCAAGTCCAGGATTATTATAGTTAACTAAAACTAAAATCGTTAACTGAAAAAAGAAAAAAAAACTCACTAAAATGTTACATAATATAACATAGCGTGTCACATAAACATAATATTTGACATTAGCAAGTCTGTCCTCCTATATTGCACAGTTGAATTACAAAGATGGACAATTTCTTGAACGCATGTTTTGCCATTTTACTTGCATTTAGTCTCTTGTCTGTCTCAATCAATCAATCAATCAATCAATACTTACTACAATTTCCGCCCTTCACTCTGCTGTAACTCCAAAATGAGTTGCTTGTGTACTATTTTTTCTTAAAAAAAAATAAAAATACTTTACTTCTATTAAATGTGTGAAATAAATGTCATTTGTAATTCATTTCATAAAGGTGTTTTTAAGGCTTTTCCTATTTTAACAAGTCTTAAAAACTGTAGCAGGTTCAGGCTGAGGACCACACATCATCTTTTCAGTAAAGAGCTCTGAGCGACCGCAGAAAAATGCTTGAGAACAATATTCTCATCAACCAGTGTCTACTTGAGACACTTGGAGAAATGACCTACAGGCTGGACTTGAGCCACTGAAGACAAATTCACTGGATTTTTACCCACCAATTTCACCACATTGTGATATTCCACATGCATTTCCAACTAGATCAGCCAGACATTTCATTTTTAACAAACTATTCATGTAATTTAGAGCTATGTGAAATATTTTCCCAATTAATGGCATTTGATTTATACAGGTCTGCTACACAAATAAGGTGATTTTCTTCCTTATGTAGCATGTGGGAGTGAAAGACAAGATCCTGACCACGAGCGTCGCTTCTGCCTGTCTATATACAAAATAACAAGGAGACAAATGCACCAAAAAACAGACACCCAACCCACACAATATATACAAATTAAACGAACAGACTGGAGATATTGAGTTCATTGCTTCAATCTGCAACAGTCTTTTTGCTTAAAATCACTTACTACTTAACCAACGATAGTTTTTGAAGCCTGGGATACTTTATGCATAGAAGTAGAAGAAATAATAATAAAAGTGAGTACTTCCAAGCACTTAAACCAGAGGTTTCCCACAGACTCCCTGCATTTATACTCCATTTTCTGCATTGAAATTGTATTTCAATGGTTAGCCAAAGATTCCTTCAGACAAACTCCTGCTGGGAAACAACTCAAAACGATCTAACAGACTGTCTGGCATATTAGCTACACTTTAAAGTCTGCAGTTCACTCTAAAGACGGCAGCGGTATGTGTCCCCAAATCATCCAGTCAATAAGTCGAATATTTCAGGGGAAGTGTATCATTCTTCTGCTTCAACTGTTACATTTTCCCTTCCTTTCCCACTAAAGCTCCTAATATACATTTTCACTGTTTTGCTTGCTCAGCTGCTGAATATTCAACATATACTGCATTTAATTTCCATTACTTGGATCCAGAAACACCCTCACTAAACATCCGGACCAGACGGCCTGATAATAAACATGCCATCATTACGATGAATGACTACTAGATTTGTTATTATTCAGCAAACAGATATTGAACAACATTTGTCTGGCAGATATCACTATACAGCGCTACTGAATATTTATCAAGCTTGAATAAAAAAAAAATAAACACAGCTTCATCACTCCCCCCAATCGCTTTCCCTCCAAATGTTACCTGTCGAGTTCCCGTAGCTCAAATCAGAAAGCGTGATGCTGACAAAATTGTGAGATTGATTCCAAGAAAATGCATGAACTTATAAAATGCACTTTATGGATAAAAGCATCTGCAAAATGCATGCATGTAGATACAGTAGCTTGCTTATTAAGGTCATGTGACCATGGTGTAGTTTTGGGGGGGGGGGGGGGTTTACTTTGGTTATTTTTTTGTTGGTCACAGAGCTTATTTTCTGGAATGATCCAAAGGCCAATGGAAAAATCCTACTGGGTTTTTGATGAGGGAATCAGGGTGAGGCAAACTTACAAGTTTTACAAAATATGGCATCACAGCAGCACTTTATTCATCTTTCAAAACAACTATTATTATCCTCTCTGATGCCCCCTACACTCTAAAAAAATGGTGCTGTATAGCACTAAAAGTGGTTATTTGGCTCGTAATCATAGGGGAACCACTTTTGGTCCTGTATAGCACCAAATCTTGGTGTTCAGTGGTTCATCAGCAGTTCTTCACCGGTTCTTTGGCATGACTGAGGGGATGTATAACACCGCTACCATACACAGAACATGTTAAGCTCCTGTATGGTTCTTCAGTGGTTATTTGGGGTGATTAAGGTGCTATATAGCACCACTGCCGTACAAAGAACCTGTTAAGCCTCTTTAAAGGTTTCTTTACGAGCCAAAGAACCACTGTTGGTGCTGTTTAGCACCGTTTTTGTTGAAGAAATACAATGCAATATGGCACCTGTTATGGTTCTACATAGCACCATTTGATAAAGGTGCTGTATAGCACCAAAAGTGGTTCCCCTATAATTACGAGCCAAGAACCACTTTTTTCAGGGTGTACAGCTCCATAAAACACATGGACAGTGATGAAATGTTACCGCAGGTTGATTAATGAGAAAGTTAAATAATATTACATTATCTGGAAAATGTCAAAGTTTAAAGTAAGTTAAGGTGTGGATTAAATGAGTCGAATTGCAAAACGTGACCGGTCTAGCAATCACATGATAATTTGAGGTTTGATCATTTTAGCGATTTTTTTTTTTTTTTTTTCCTGCCTGGAGCTTTCATCTCATCTGGACATGTTAGTATACACATGAGATGAAGTACTATTGATTTCTTTAGACTTAAAAAAACTATTTCAAAATATCTTTAACATCAGCGGTCTTGATGGCTTCATCGATATTCATGGTACACACGCTGCTCACTATCATCTTTTCCTCTGTGCCCTGAAACACCAGAGTGAAATAAAATCAGGCATTTAACCGATTCTGTGATTCACTACTGTTGCACCCAAGGAGTTAACTGCCCATATTGGCCAAAGGCCTTGTTTTGTCTACATTTTCTACTTCACATCATCAGCACTGTGAACAATATCTCTCCATCTCTGCAGGCAGCCTACATAGTGCTCAGTACGGCATCAGCAAATCACTTTCTGGACTCTTCGTCTCCCTGCACCGCTCCCGTTCCCCAGCGCAATCCTCCAGCGATAACCGCTGACATCTTGACGAAGTATTATTTTGTAAGTCAAGAAAAAAGATTAACCCTGACTGCATTTACCCCAGCAGGAGGTCTTAACTAATTTACATTCTCCTGTTTCAATCATCACCTTATGTTCACAGCTAATTGAATCCTTGGGGAGCCAAATACCCACAGTTACACAAAATTAACATTGAGATGCATATGTGCATTTTTTTGCCCCCCTAAAGTGGTTTTCTCATTGCACATTCCACCAAAGTCTCAGCTATGCCTTTGATAATTTGGAGGCATTATTTCATTGTGCTATTTTATTATATGTATAGTATGTATAGTTTAATATTCCTGATTTCCATACATGTGTCAATTTTTATTTATGTATTTATCTGTCTGTCTATCTGATAACTATATATGCAATTACATTTAGGTAATATCATGTTCTTGTTTGAATGTACATTCACACAGAAACAAAGTAAAATATATATTTGATTTAAGTGATTTCACTGTATCCCCTCAAAGAAAATATTTTTAATAATAATAATAATTATTATTATTATTATTATTATTATTAAGAATTGAATGTCCACAAGGGGAAGTTTAATCAGATTTGCTGTGCTGGGGTAGTGATTTTATAAGGTTTTAAATGTATGAATATAAAAATGAGAAGGCAAAAGTTGTGCTAAATAAAGATATCCTCTGAAAATAAGTGTTTAAAGCCTTTTTTCACATTCAGTGATCAGAGCAAAACAAATTACAGACTGCTACAGAACAAAGGTCTGTCTTTATCATCCTGTCCTGATTGTTCTTGCTGCCCTTGGTATGTTTTGTCTTTATTATTTTAGCATCACTCCCGTTGTTTTCTCAGGTCACAATATTTCAGTTCAAACAGATCAAATCTGCACTGACAGGGTCAATTCATGCTAATTTATACTGGACAACCAAAACAGAGAGAAAGAGAGAAACAGGTCAGAATGTGAATGAAACCAAATGCTGGTTCAGTCTTGAAAAGTACATTTACTAAATTGTTTTATTTCTACGTATTACGGAGTGTTTCAACAACACTTCACATTTTTTAAACATAATTTACACGCTGATAGAGATTAAAACTGGCCTGTCCTAACCCAATGACATTAAGAATTAAAGATTGATATCATACTGCATTGATCTACTGTCTTTATTTCCTCTCTTCTCACATCTCTATAACCTTCCTCTCAAGTCTCTTAGTGATTCAGTGAGGAAAAATAAATAAATAACAAGCTTGGAATAATGAAGGACCAAGCTCTTGATTACACTTAGAGGATTGATAACCCATTGAAAATGTTTATTGATTTTGCAATTACAGGGTCAGCTGATTGATGCTGCATCAAGTAATGCTTTATCACACATTAAAAAGAGAACTATATAAATGAATCACTGTGATGTGTCTTCATCCACTGTTTGTTTTCAAAGCATAGCTTGTAGAGTTTACAAGACTTTTAAATGTGATGCACACACAAAATACTGTAAGTGTGCTTACTTAAGTATATTGCTAAATATGCACTATAACATTGCTCTGTTTGAGCATCCCAACCAGTCCTAGGAGGCCTATAATTGTCTGTTAGCGTTCTCATCCACTTCAAAGGCAGCTGCTCGACTGGCAAAGAATCCTCTAAAATATGCAACCTACATTTTACCATCCTTGCTCATAGACACGGAAATTATTTTATATTGCACTGTTTCTTAATGCAAAAAAGTAATAAACTGAAGCAATTTATGCACTGTCTCTTGTGAAAAGACAAGTGCTTAACTACATTGAATGTGCACTTTAATTATTAAATGTTTATTAAAGAGGAAAAAAATATATACTTTCAGATAATACAATATTAATGAAAAGAATAACACTTCCATGACTATGTTTCTTAACACACTTAAGTACACAAAAAGTGCACTTTGAAATCATTTAAATTAAAAGTTTTACTTTAAAATATGTTTTAAATATTGCATTTTGATAATATTTGGTCATGTTTTAAAGAAGCACACTTATTTTGATGTGCTAAACACTAAAGCACATGCAAATGACTTAATAATTAGTTTAACTGCAGTGTGTTTTTTATATTACATTTAAACTTAATATATTTTAAATATATAAAGTGCAACTTTATCATTGCGAATGTGCATTTACAAATGTATTTAAATACAAGTACACGTTTCAATAGAAATGTTCATTTTAGTATATATATGTTAGTTTAGCATAAATGCTTGTCAGTACATTCGGCAGTATACCATATTTCAAAGACAATGGAAGTAATTATAAAATTAAAGATACTTAAGTGGGTTAAAAGCATCCCAATTTCGAACAATTGCATTTAATTTCAATATATGCTATCATGCATCTTCAATTAAATAAATAACATGCAATTAGGTGTCTGAAAACAATTAAAAATTGATATTTTTAAAGTATACTAAGGTATAAATCTGTTTCACAAGGGATATTACAAATATTTCTACAAATGACAGGCTCTTTTATACTGCCCCTCCATCATGTCAATCAGTGCACATTGTATATTGGGTCCACTGTGCACATGAATCAATGAACCACATTCAAGGACGTGATATATTGTTTTCCGCAATTGGATTCCTGTGTAAATACATTAACACGAGAGTGTGCAGCATCGAAGAGTGTGAAAACTGAATATCTGCAGGATAGTCAGGACCAGGCCCACATATAAGTTTTTGGGCCCCAGCACTAGAGGGACACACTTTACGCCAGTGACCATTGTGATCCAATACTAAACTCATTGGTTTTACATTGTAGGGCCAATGTGGGCATGATAAGGTCTTGGGGTTTGGGCTAGTCCATGGAATCCATGTCGGCTACATTTGAATTAGCCCAAATTAATCTGACTGGGGCTAACTCACTGACTCCTGTGTATAAACCCATTTTGGGCCCAAACCTCAATCCCATATCGTGCCTACACTGAAATGTGGACTGAGAGTCAATAAATCCAATAAAAGCCGCAGAATATAGTGCCTTTGGGTAGATGTGTGACTGTATGTGTTTGTGTGTGGGGAGACTGCAGAGTCATAAATCAGAGTTTATTTGCATGTTGGAATCCATTTTAGATTCATGGCATCATGCATAAGAAGCATACACTTGCTGGGACAGGGGTCGCCGATGGGGTAACCCTGCGAACTCTGCCAGCACTATGTCCCTCTCAGCATGCTCCTTCTCAATGGGGATGGATGATAAGTCAGAAGGGGGCCCGTGCATATGTTTTGACACCCCCTGCACAAATGGGATGCCCTTTACGCAAGTGACCACCATAATCCAAAGACATTCTCAGTCAACATTTCATAGTGGGTCCAAAGTAGGCACAAGTTTGGGCTTAAGCTTTGAGCCCCCAATTGGTTTGTCCAAGGGCTCCATGTCAGCCCTATCTGAAGTAGCCAATATGAATCTCTTATAGAATCTGACAGGGGACAATTAATTGATATGGATCCCATTTGGGACCCAAATCTCAAGCCCACATTGTGCCTACACTGAAGCGTGGGCTGGGAGTCAACAGATCCAACAGAAGCTACAGCATCTACTGCCGTTGGGCAGATGAAGTGTATTACGACATGTGTGATTGTGTGTGTGTGTGTGTGTGGGGAGACTGCAGAGTAATAAATTAGAGTTTATTTGCATGTTGGAAGGCAATTTAGATCCATGGCATTGTGGCTAAGGAGCCGATGCTTGTCATCTCAGTTGAACAGGGGTTGCCGATGGGGTAATCCTGTGGTCCCCACAATCCCTCTCAGCATGCGCCTTCTCAAGGGAGATGGATGATCAGTGAAGAGGGGGCCCATGGATAATTTTCAGAGCCCCCTGCACCTCTATGACGCCCTTCACGCCAATGGCCGCCATAATCCAATACTGGACTCATTGGTTTGACATTCTCAGCCAAGTAGGCACAGTTTGGGCCCCAAATGAATTTGTCCATGGGCTCCATGTCGGCCCTATATGAATTAGCCGATATGAATCTCTTATAGAATCTGACAGGGGAAAATGAATTGATATGGATCCCATTTGTGGTCCAAACCTCAATTCCATATCGTGCCTACACTGAAACGTGGGCTGGGAGTCAACAGATCCAATAGAAGTTGCAGAATCTACTGCTGTTGGGCAGATAATGTGTATTACGACATGTGCGACTGTGTGCATTTGTGTGTGGGAGACTGCAGAGTCATAAATCAGTGTTCATTCGCATGTTGGAAGTGTGTGGGTAGATGGCCACATGTTTAACCTTGATGTAGTGCTCCCAAAACATCTGCTCACCGCTCTGACGACCTTGCAGAGGGGCAACAAGCAAATGTCCAACTTTATCTCGCTCAGACCCCTGCGCCTCCTCTCTGCGTCTGTACGTACAGTATCTTCCAGTTTTCCTACTGCACTGTGCTGTATCTCACCCTCAGGCTGTTCTTTAGCTAAAAAAGGAGAGAAATTGATTATCCAGCATGTCTAGTAGGATTCCTTCTCTCTCTCGTCGAGTGTTTTTACGCAGTTGCGTAAACCTCAGCCCGCAGAATCCAACTCGATGTGCGCTAGGATGCTTCCACGCACACGCAAGTACGGAAAGGACAAATCCTGCGAGGGGAGACAGAGGAGCAGGGGGCTGTGGGGGAGGAAACATCCTCTCATGCTCACTTTCACATCCCTCCCTCTCTCTCTTTCTCTCACTCGCATCCTCCAGGAGAGCGAGGTAAGGAGGTGGTGGAGCGCTGTGTGAGCCGAGGCAGTGAGGCAGTTGAGATGAGCACATCAGAGCTGGAGTCAGAAAAGAGCGCAGCTGCCCTAACATGCTTCCCTTGACACTGCACAGCTACCTCTGCGCTCGAATGAAGGTAAGTCTGAAGAGAGGGGGGAACGGGGGCTAGAATATCCGTTTCCCGGCTGAGTGCGATTGTGTCACGCGGGCACTATTGAATGGGTCCTAATATTGTCTGTCGCTCTTGAGAAGGAGCATGCTGAGAGGGACAGAGAGTCGGCGGGGATCGCAGGATTACCCCATAGGCGACCCTTGTCCCATTGAGACGGCAAGCGTCTGCTTCTTGTTCAGGATGCCATGGATCTAAAATGCCTTCCAGCATGTAAGGTGGCGTTTTTGCCAGCGTTCTCGGGGACACGTGTTTTCGTGCATTGCAGGAGTTTCACAAGCCTGCCAGTTGCATGTGTGTGCATGCACGTGTGTGCAAGAGAGAGTTTGCACGTGCTTTCACGTGGAGATGCGTTTGCGGTAACCGAATGGTGTTGTGTGCACACTTTCAGAGAGGAAAGTCGCTGGTGTTGATTTGAGTCGTATCGATTCTCTCTGATTCCTCGTTATAGGGGTATTAGTTCTCTCGCCTGGAGCTGCGGCTACGAACTGCTCACATAGAGAGATTTTCCTCCTCCTAGCCTCTCTGGTCCTGTCACACTTTGAGTCTCCAGATAACTCTGTGCTGAAAAGCAGGGAACAAAGCAGCGGCTGCTCGATAAAGGGGAAGATAATAAAAGCCAGCTCGATCGTTGCTTCTAGGAGAGGGAATGAGTGTGAGATTGTGAATTTTTCATAGAGTTTGCTTGCAGCTTGCATACGTAATAGCAAACGTGAGAAATGCGCTGTACGGTTTCACTTTACCTACAGTCATGTCAAGTTTAAATATACATGGAGTTGCCGCTAAAACACAAACATTATGCAAATGCATTCACTATACTGAGCCAATGATGTTTTCCATCCTCTAACCCTATGTTTAACGTAAACTCTCAGCCTTTTAGATTTTCCCTAAGATATTTAGTATGTTTATTAAGCTGTTTCCCTCATGGGGATCGTTGGCTGTTGCTCACAATGGAGGTGATTTCAGGTTTTACTATCCTTGTGGGGATATTTGTTCCCTACAATAGAGGCAAAGCCTGACTCACGCACACACACACACACACACACACATCAAAGCATCTAAATGCAGGCAAACATAAGAAGCGTTCAGCCTAATCCATTTGCAGAATTGACAGTGTTTATCAGAATATACACGTCATTAAAGTCTCTGCTCGCCATGGCACAGTTGATTCTGATGGAGTGACCTCTGACCCCATTAACTTCATGACAGTTCTCTTAACTCTGAGCAAAACAACTGCGTCACACCAAAGGCCTTTCTCAATTGCCTACTGCCAATTCAGAAATTACGAATCAGTGTGAATTACTAAAGGGATTGTTTAGCCAAAATGCAAATTATTTATTCCCTCAAACTTTAAATCGTCCATGGAATATAAAAGGAGAAATTTGGAAGGCTGTTGTTGCAATTGATGTGAAATTAAATTTTATTCTATTTCTTACACAGACTTCAGGATATAGTGCACAGGACATGTGGACAGTTTTTATTATGCTTTTGTATTCTTCTTGAAGCTTGAAAGCCTCCCAATCATTGTAATTGCATGGACAAGAGCAACAGTGCAGTCTTTAAATGTTTCATTTGGTGTTCCATAAAATAAATGAGTTCATATACTGTATGTATTTGGAATGACACAAAGCTGAATATATGATGACAGTATTTAAATGTTTGGGTAAACCATTGCATATTAAGCAAAGCGAGCATAGGAAACTCATGCAGGCCTGGTTGTGCAGCAGAAATATGTTTCTCTGAAGTCATGGTTTGGCACAAGCAATAATTCTGTAGGCTAATGGTTCTTGAAAACTCAATGATTAGTTGATCTCATGATGTGAAGTCCCTTCACATAATTTGATAGTGGCTTACCTTGAAAGAAATTGATTTTGTAAGATGTGCAGACATAACTGTGTTTGCGTGAATGTGCGTGTGGACGTGCATCAGATGGAAGTAAGTTGCACCTCATTTGCTCCCAATGTGCGTGTTCCATTTGTATTGTGTTAGGTAAGATCCAAGCAGAAAAGTCCTCGAGCGCAATCCATCTGCTTGGTCATAATTAGATAAAACTTCAGTCTAATACATTCAGAGTATCGTCATGTCAGCTGCGGCTGGAGAGGAATTCCATTTCCTGCTGCATTGATCTGTATGCTTTGAAAGTATGTGTCTAGCTGTTTAAAGGACAGGTCTGAGATTAAATCTTATGCTGGGTCATTCATGTTAAGCTGTATACTTTGCACTTTTTTTTTTTTAATTAATAAAATATATATATTTTTAAATATTAAACTATTTTATGTTAAGATTTAAGGTAATGAAGGTTTATTTTTATAGCATTAAACAATGGTGAGAAAAACAGGATGTCTAACAATGTAAATAAAGAACTAAAGTTAACAATCAACAATTGTTATCAGAATTTTAATATTTATAATATTAATTTTGTTAAAAAAAAATCTAACTGGATAGAATGTTTATACCACAAAAAATATCAATTCATATAATTTATTGCACTTACTAATGTTTGTTATATTGTTTTCCAATCAGCTGATGTCACTTCCTGAAAGATGATGTCACTGAGGAACTACCTATTGGTAATGAGATATTACAAAATATTAGGTTGGTTGGACATTGATATTGAAGATAAACAAATCCTATAAACAAACAAAAAAATCATATTTATTTATTTATTTATTCATTCATTTATTTAATACCAGCGATATTGTCAAAACAATGTTTTGCCTACAGTGTATATTTTGGTTGGGGGGGGGGCACAAAAAAACACCTGGAATATTTTGTGTTTGAGAATTTTAGCAGATATTACTCAGAGACATGGAAAGAATTGGCACTCAAACCAAAATACTGAAATCATTACATTTGTCTGCCTTTGCATTTTTTATGTATGTACTATTTTCTATGCATTTACTTCTGCCTAACTGTGATGTTGTGATTAAAAAACAAGAACAAGAAACCTTCTTGGTAATACATTGAATACTTAAGAACTACAAACATAAAGACAATTATAAAAGTCACAAAAACATAATCATAGTCAGTGCACAACAAATACGAGCATTATACTGTATATACAAACTAACAAGACTATTAAGACTTAAAAATAAACCAATGGCCAGACTAGAACACATAAGGAAAGGAAACCAGGAACAAAGACAGGAACTTGACCTTTAAGACATTATAAAATAAAAGACATGATATATAACCCATTAAAAAAAAAAAAACAGCTTTGCTAAGTTCAAATAAATTTACAGAAATCAAGGGTTTATGGATATTATCCATGCGCATCTTTGTCAGACATGTCAACTTGGATTTGTATGTAAAACACTCAAATGACAGCAGCTCCAGCAGTTGAAAGTAGGATATTATAACCACTGCTTGTACACTTTGTTTGTTCTTTAATATTTCGCAATGGAATATCAAGGTATTCATTTACAGAGAATTAATTGAGTGATTAGGTATTTTGAAGCCTTTCGGTGTTACCAGTGTTGCCATAGAAACAAATCATTTGTGAGTCTAAGGATGTGAAGAGCTCAGCGTTGAATCCCTGAGTTATGATAATTCTCAAATACGTGAACGCAGCATCACATTTGAATGTAGATCTTCTTTTTACTCTCCAGCCTGTCACCAAACGCGGCCACAGTTCTGTGACATACAGAGCTGACACTAGGAACACAGTGGGAAGTAATACTGCCACATCCTTTAAACCAGCACTCGTAAAACACACGCTGCAATGGAGAATCATTCCTTCACCTTCTGCCTCGTAAACACAGCAAGCCTTACAGGCCGTGTGTGCGGGTGTCTGTGTGAAACTGACAGTGTGCAATAAAAGCCAACATAACAGATAATGAAAAGGGAAGATGAAGATGAAGATGAAGGAATGAGAGGCGTGGCTAAATGGCAGATTTCTCGTTACATTCAGGCCATGCTTTTGCATTGAGATGCATACACACAATGCCACCGGCACACTTATGCAAACAAATCAGAGAACATCTGATGTTTATCTGAAAGAAAACAAGCTCGCGCCTTTGCTAAATATAGCATGTATTGATTTATAAGCATGAAAGAATGTGCTTGGAGAAATATTACAAAAAACACCATCAAAAGTTTTCCAGCTGCTTTGTTTTAGCAGCATACAGTCACTGCAATAAATAGACGTCCTATTTGGCTGTTCAGCAAAGAGACAAGAAATGTGAAAAACTGCAGTGTGTATGTGTGTGTGTGTGTGTGTGTGTGAGTTTGCATCTGTCATTCAGAAGTCAAGAAGGTGATCAATGTCAGATCGATGCAGCACTATATACTCAGGTCACTGTTGCAATACTAGAAATGTCAGAATTTTGTTCTGTGATGCTTTCAATGACAAAAGAGCATCGTTCCACCTGGCCTTTTTCATTACTTAAAAGTGCTTTTTGCAATTCCACTTGCATACCTCCTGTGTCAGTCAAGCAACTGAAATTTATTTGTTTAGATGAGTTTGATCTATTTTTTTTCACCCAAAACTGCTTGTAAATGTATGCAAACATGTTCAAAGTTATGTGGTGCAAAAAACATACAGATGCGTCAAGGTCAACAAGCTTCTTACAGTGCAATCACATTGGCGAAATGTTGCAGGTCAAAAAACTCAATTGTCTCTTTTCAATAGTGTTGGGGAGTAACTATTTACATGTAACGGGATTACGTCATTTAATTACAAAATAAATGTAACTAATCTGTTACAGTTACTGAGGAAAAAAAATGTTAATGATTACAAAATAAGTTACATCGGAATATTTTCATACACATACAGATATGGTTGATTTCTTTCCCAAAATTGCATTGACTGCTTTATAATATGAGACACCAATGTTTCAGGAGTTTAGGATACAGAATAGGACACATGCTTCTTCAATATGGGTTTATGCATATGCTTTATTTTTCAAGATTTATTTTAGTTTTTTTCTTCCCCGAGGCATTGTTAGATGCCAGCCATTCCTGTCATAGCTACGCAACGATTTTATTTCAATACAGCTGTTCATTTTTAGCTTATGTTAGTTCAGGTCCATTAAATAATATTAAACATTAAGTTTGATTTTAACAATCTGTTTATAAATGTAAAGATTAACATTGCAGTTAATAAAAACGTCATAATTATTATTATTTATTTATTTTTTAGTTCATGTTAACTATAGTAGTAAACTAATGAATCAGTAATTTAATATTTCAGTATTTTAACAACACATTCACGTGTTTACGGTTCTCTGATGTTGGTTAATGGAATAATGTTTAATTGTTAGTTCATGTAGTTATTGTAGTTGGCTAATTGTATAGTCTAAATGTTTCAGGCTTGTTTGTTGTTGACCCATGAATGGAAATGCAAACAGATGGCATCTTATAGGTACCACAGACCTCCTTGCTCAACATAGAGAATAAGGGTTTTAATTTCCAGTATAGTGAACTCAGATTTACAGTGTGTTTGTGCAGAACAGATGGCCTGTCTTCAGGAGGATCTGCCTGCAAGTGAACGCGCTCAATTCTCCTGCGCCAATCATCATCATATCCCGTGTGCTGACATTTTGATTATTTCCAAGAGATTCCCCAGAGATCAGAGTCCATTATCGCTGGATTATAAGTGTTCCCAAAAGAAAAAGGATTTAGCATTTTCCGTTTGTGCTCCGCTTTATTGACAAACCCCGACTTAAGGTGTTTTAAGCGGTCGTGTTGAGGCAGTGATTCAGTGATTCCGGAATGCTAATTAGGGCAGTTCGACGCGGCGCTCGCTTTGGCAGACTCGATGCTGCAAATCACTTCAGGGAGCTGACAGGCCATCTGATAAACACAGGAGAGAGTGTCGAAGAGCCTGTTCTCTACTTAACACGACCCACCCACCCCCCACAAACACACACACACACATCCAGTAAGGACCGCCTAGAGTGCACGGCCTTGTTAGCGCTCTTGAGTGAGTGTCACTGGACCAAAGATGTATGCATTCACGCACACCCTATAAAGACTTCTGGAGTGGGTGTGATTTGGCCGTCCATCTGAACTTCCTGGAGCATCACTTGCGTTGGTGTAGGACTGCGATGAAGGTCGCTGTCACGGCGCCAGTGCTCCAAAGACAGCGGCCGGCTTAGTTTCAGCCGCTGCTATTCCTGTCACTGATAGGACGAGACGCACTGCTTTCATTAGGCTAATTGTCCTTAGTGTGGACAGGATGTCTGCTTGAAGGCTTGGTGTCATTCAGAGCGATAGGGACGCTCATACACACTTCCACGCCTGAACACACACGCAGGCGAGTGAATGCAGTGCTGGCAGCGAGCCGCGCTGGATGCTGTTCGTTCCAGGGGCATTTTAACTCATTTGCCCCGACTAACCTCAAAGTGTCATAACCATTTCAGATATAGACAGCCGAGCCATCGTCCCGCTCTCTCCGCTGTGCATGCATGCACGTCCGCACACATTCACACTCACACCGGAGACGATGCTGCAGCGATGACATTGACGAAGTGTCCGAACGAAGGGTACTGTATATTACAATATCTCATAAGTAAACCCTAATCCTTTAATTGAATGTTTGCGGTTCTCTGATTTCCATTAATGGTAACATGACACATGGGTAAACAAACTCAATTTTTCATTTGCAATTAATTTATTTATTGTGATTTAATTGTTACAAAGCACCTTGAGTTCCCTCTAGTTTGGGAGGGACAGTGCACCCACAAATATGCAATTTAGCATGATTTATTAACTCGCATGTCATTCACTATACATATGACTTTATTTTTTTTTTCTGTTGAATACAGAAGATGAAATTTTTTACATTTTGAAAATATTTTCCTTGCAACTAAAATGAATGCTGTCAAACTTCACAAGGATCCAAAAGTATCATGAAAGTTGTCCCTTGCTTGTGTACTATATTTTACACTAAATAATGCCAGATTTACTAACAGCTTGCACCAGCGCAAACCATCTTTTGGCGTTAAAATAGTAATGTCAGGATTTACTAAAGATGTACAGTGAAGAATTAAAAGCTGAAAAGGCGTGGACACAGTTATTTTTGCACCTGACCTTATTGAATATGCATTTGTAGGAGTTTTCTGCAAAATTTATGGGAGGAGAATATTAAAATGAACTACGTAACGCGATTTACTAATGTTTGAAACACACAAAAAAGCATGTCTTAAACTATTTTGCACTTGAACTGGCTACATTTGTTGTTGCTAAGAGGAGGCACCGCAGAGAACAGAGAGCGCCTGATAGAACGAGAAGATTTTTTTCCACACGTATTAATTTATTTGGAAAGCCAGGAAAACATATTATCTGAATCCGAACATATCCTTACGATAATTTGTGCTGCACTTGGTAGACTGCGTTGGTCATTATGGAAATGAGATGTTGCGTCTGTGTTCTTTAATTTGTGCATTGTCAGTAAATTTCCACGCCCGTCGGCGCTGTTTTGGAATTGCGCTCTAATGCTAATTTGCCCTGTTTAGTAAATCTGGCCCTTAGTCTGTTCCACATACACTTATCTTTTTTCTTCTGAAAACCTGAAAACTTGCAGCACACGTCAATTGACGACTTTTATAATACTTTCATGGCGTCCTTTTAAAGCTTGACAGCTTCAGTTCCCATCCATGGTAATTGCATGCAAAAACATGGGAACTGCCTTCAAAATCTTTTATGTTAAGCAGAAGAAAGTAAATCATGTCGGTTTTGAAGGACACGAGGAAGAGTAAATTATGACAGCTTTTTCATCCCTCGCTGAGCTATGCCTTTAAGTAGAAAGTGTATATGTAAAGTGCATATGAATACGGCATCAGTAAAGAGTGTAGTTTGGTAGGGAGTGCAGAGGGAAATTTACCCATCAGGCAAAACGAAATTTAGCTAAAATAAATGTTGTGAGAGTGAGTGATGTGTCTGGATTTTCATTCAGCTTAATTATTTCCAGGTGTGCTTTTGGTTACACTTCATTTCGATAGTCCACTTTCGACATTCTACTAACTATAAGTAACTTTGAAACTACATGTCAACCACATGTCAACTAATTATCATACAGTTGCAACTACATGTCTACTAACTCTCAGCAGGGTAGGTTTAGGGTTAGTAGAATAAGTTGACATACTTGCAAAGTTTCTCATAATCTGAATGCTGTATGTTGTGGACCCATCAAAATAAAGTGCTAGAAGATATTAAGCAGACAATCTACTAATACTCTAATGATTGCTAGTTGACATGTAGTTGCAAAGTTACTTACTGTTACTAGAATGTCTAAAGTGGACTATCAAAATAAAGTGTTACCGTGATTTTTGCAATTGTTCACAGGTATAAAACCAGGGCTGAAAATGAATGCTCCCCAAGTGCCAAATGTGAGTAAAAAGTGTTGACTAGTAGAGATGAAACAGTGTTACATGACAGTTGCCCAGTAACTAATGATAATCGTTTTGATTTATATAATACTGCTATCACTACTACTACTACTAATAATAATAATAATTCCAATTAGATGTGTTTCCCCAGTTTGTCCTGCGTCTTTTAATTCAAATAATGCACATGCAGTTTCATGGCTAGTAAATATATATATATATATATATATATATATTTATGGCTGGTAAATTTCCTCAAGTCTGAAGCCCTTGGCAGGTGTTGCAAAATGTTAGTTTAAGGCCCTGTAAAAACAGTGCCATCAATGAAAAAGGCACATACAGTATATTATAAATTCATCATGATGTTGCAGGGCATTCCAAATGAACTATTTATTTTTAACTTTTTCAGCTTCTACAGAAGTCCTTGTTCAGAGTGTAGGCAGCAGTGAACACTGCATCGGCTGTGTGAATTGAACACAGCTACAGAAATGCTAAGGTGGAAAGTCTAAGTAGAAAGCTTACTACTACAGTACGTCTTCTCCATTCAAAAGTCTGGCTTGTTCAGTTTGTTTTGATGACTCTTCAGAATTGCTTACTCCTTCAAAAGAAAAAGGGAAGAGAGTGAAAATCGCGACCCTGACTGCAGGACATGGATGAATGGACTCGTATCTGAGTAGTAAAATGCATTGCTGCAGCAAGAGCTCTATTCCTCCCCCACCAGTCATTACTCTCCCATGCGTTTGAGTAGATCTGGTTGTTGGACATCACTGGTACTGCAGTGTGTTGACAAAACACGTGGGTCATTCCCCAGACATTGCAGGAAATGTCTCTCTTTGCGATAAACCAGCTGTTCCTATTTGTTTAGGGGGGGTTTAACAGCTCTGCAGTCTGATGAGAAATCCGCAGGTCTAGCAAATGAAGTGTCTCCCTGATCGCTGCGCTGATCTGCTCTAAGAGGCAATGATGTAGGTGTGAGAGCATGAGCGAGGAACTCCGACAGCAGCTGAATCCTCCAAGCAAAACCGTACCATTGAAACACTAATTAGTATTGATACAAGTGCACGCCTGTGGTGTCTTACTCACGGGAAAGAGATCACCTTTCACTGTGAAAACAGGCTGATGTCGACAAATTAAGCAGCAGCATGTTTGCAGTGCAATTGAAGCAGTCTGACAGCCACACATTAATGTAAAAACTTGATGCCCACGTTCTCCAACATTAAAATATATCGTGGCAGAATTATGTTCTGTTAACAATTCTCATGCATGCATTGATCCATTAATTCAGACAGCACATTGTATAAGAATACTCGACTGATTACCACTATTGAATCATGCTGAAAGTGTGATTCCTGAACAAATGATTCAGTCTGTTCTTTTTAATGAGTCAAAAAACATACAGCGCAGTAAGTCACCTGAGCATATGACTCTGACGAGTCAGTTCACAGTGTGACCAGTGCAGTCTGATTATTTAACAAATGACTCATATGAACTGATTCTTTAGTGAAAAACAAATCCCAAGTGCTGATTCACAAATGAATGACTCTTGAAATCCGGGTCTTTTTATTTAATTTATTACATACCGTATGTAGGTGCACAGCACTCAAATGGGTTGCTCGTAAAACTATGCATTATAATTGTTGTTATTAGTATTTTATAAAAATAAAATTAATAAAATATTACCATTTTTTTTATTTAGAATTATTTATCATATTTGTCTCTTTTTAGTTTTATCCACGTTCTATTTATTGTTAGGGTGCATTTATTTGTATGCATTTATGCTGTTAAAAGTCAATAAAAGTAAATGTATAATTTACACAATTTATAGTGCATAATTTATATTGTTTTACATTTATTTATTATGCATTTTCCCCCAAACATTTCTTACTCGAAAGTACTGATGGAATCATTGACAAAACTGTTAAGGAACCAAAACCAGAATCATTAAATATAAGCTTCTCTCTCTCTCTCTCTCTCTCTCGCTCTCTGTTGTGCCCTCTGTCTGGCTTGCAACCAGACCCAAAACCACAAAAAGCATGCTACTCTAAAAGCTTGATAAGGAGCTTGTTACCTCTTCAGAACAGCAAGATAAGCATGAGGGAACGGAACGGCTCTGGCTCACCTCACCAGCGTGCAACCATCAAAGTCATATGGAGTTGCACAGGGACCGTTTTGTCATAAAATGTGGAAATGGCAGAGGAGGGGACATTGCAGAGGCCTGCCGTCTGTCTGTGATGTATTCTCCATGTGCATCTCGGATGCGGGTCACGTCAGTGTGCCCTTTCACTGCAGACCTGTCAGTCAACACTGTATTCCTGAGTGGATGGCGGCTCTGACGTGCCATCTGCGCGCAAGCAGGGCCGTGCAAATAGGGATGAGTGATGTCACTGCAGTAGAGTGGAATTAGACAAATAAGAACGAGGGTCAAACAAAGGACTCGAATCTCCAGTGAGGCCGGCCTCCAATTCCTGTAAAATTTTCACTACTGTTGTCAAGTACAAATTGAGTTTAGCTGTTTTGCAACAGGGATTCTTTCTAGGATGTGCTAATTAGTCAGAGATCAGCTGTTGCCCAATACAGCGCCAGGTTTTGTGTGTTTATGTCTACACGGCACTGATTATTTAATTCCCCCACCGTGAGGGTTATTTTCTCTGAGCTGAAAACGTGTGTGGCCGTTACAAGGCATGGAAGGGAAATATGCACCAGCATTTGTGGTAATTTGCTCCCGGGGTTCATCAGTTCACCTGATTACTCTACATTGATTTACTCTCCTAGCTGATCAATACCTATTTTAAGATCTCTTTTTGAAAAACCAGTGGGGGGTTTGTAAAATATCCCCCTAAATAGGCTGTACTTTCTCTGGTTTTCACTCGCTTTCTCTATATTTCAGAGGAGACTCCGCCATCATTTGTCTGAAAGTTATTTAACTATTATCCTAAACAGCTTCCAGAAGAATTAGGGAGTGCACATGGCTAGCATGACTTGCAGATGGGCTGTTGGGGATCATGGGAGTTTTTCACTGTCATTAGGCACCTTATGTAAGCGATTAGCATAGATGAAGCTGTGTGACATTACCGACAGGAGCACAGGTGCAGTGTGGGAGTGACCAGGATCTGGAGCTGAATCATTGCTTAATGCACCATGTCATAACATCTGAAAGTTAAACTAACCAAAATCCAGTTTTCCATAACAAAGACGTGTTAATGGAAACAAAACATAGGTACAGTAAGCCTACAGCCCTGCTCCAAAATCAAGGGCATGTAGGGAACCTGATAAGGCACCGTCGACATTTTGTTTTACATTATTTAATTGTATTTTTTAACATTATTTATATTTTATTTTATTTGTCCAGAGTTGATAAACTCTCTTAATTGTCACTCTTATAAATGCAGAAATGTTTCAATAAAATACTTACAATTGCAATTAAAATGGACTATTTCCAATTCTAGTACACTGAGAAAAATGATTTTGTGGTGAAGTAAATACTACATAAAAACAAATGTAATTTCTACATTAAATAATTTAGTTCAGGCAATAATTAAAAAAAAAAAAAAAGTAAATTCTATATTATTTCTCAATTTAAGCTTGTAGAAATTAACATTTCAACGTATAAGTATATTTTACTTAGAATTGTTTGTTATGTTTACAAGGATTCTTTAAGTTATGATCCCGTTTTTCCCATCATGCACTGGGGCATGAATAATTAAAAAGGTAAAATTTTTCACTGTTTTTGAGTTGTATTTACACTATTTTATGGTTGCTTTTGTTGTTAGGTTTAGTAACTTACTATTTTGTGACATCTGGATTTCATTTTCTACTCAAAAATGACCCATTCATACTCATACACTATTCACTAATTGTTACCGTCATTGTGTATGGTGTACCAGGTTTTGAGGTCTCTGTTACATTCGTTAGTAATTGTTTTGGGTGGACATATTAGTTTAAAAGGATAACAAGCTGTCTACTTGTTTACTGACAGGTTTGTAAGTAAACCACATGATTTCATAGCATGCTTTTTTTCCCCAGTGTTACATTGTTTAAATAAATTTTATAAACCGTGACAGTGCAGTAAGCAGACCAATAGTTGAAGATCTAAAATAAGTTAAAATGTTATTTAGATTCAACTCAATTAATTACATTTTTAATATAAATGAGTTTAAATGTTAAGTTAACACAATGTTGCAAGTTTATAAAGTTCATACAACTTATTTTGGTTCCTTAACCGTTTTGTCAATGCTTCCATCAATACTTTCGAGTAAGAAATGTTTGGGGGAAATAAGTTCATATAATAAAGATTATCTTGTTTATTTTAAGTAAAATTGTTCCAAGTTGGGTTTACTTAAAAAGTGTGATGCAAAAATGGTGCATATACATTTTAAGAAAATCTAACACATCAGTTTGACCAGTGTATATTTGTGTGTCGCTATTTTTTATGCTTGTTGTATTGTTAGTTTAGCGACATGCTAACAGCAGACTCGAGGCTATTTGTTGCTGAGTTGCTGCCCTAACTAGACCTTTTCAGATCGGTTACTTATGAGGTTCCATTTCAGTTTGGATGCTGTAAACAGCAAGACAGCTCAGTAGGTTTTGAAACCGAGCCTACGCTACAGCAGTACTTTCTGTTCAGGCCCTATCTGCTCAGAGCCCAGCTCGATAGCTTTGACAGGTGAACACTAAATGTGTCAGAATGGAGATAGTGAGCTGCCAGAGGCAGCGAGGAGCACGCAGAGGTGCTCACCCAGGTTGGCGTTTCTTCTGTGTGTATGAGGGAGAGTTTGACTGGATGACGGAGACAGCAGCAGCAGCTTTCATGGCGTGACGGTGCTGATGCAGTTAGTCTTTTGGGAGCAGGGAACAGCTGAGACTGCCAGTCTGTTTTAGGCACAAATTAAACTCAATCCGCACACTCAGAAAGTACATCTCCCTTGTGAGCTTTGATTTAATCCTTCAAGTAACCATCGAAGATGTTCCCCCAAAGGTGTCCGTGTGTCTACGACTTGTTCCATCCAAGTCATGTCATGTCATATTTAAAATGACACTCTATTTAATGTGAGAACCTGAGCAGTCAGGTTTAGTTTTTCTGTTTGCCCATTAGAAAATCAGACAGGCATGGTTGAACAGCTTTCCCCGTGGCGTTTGACATGATAAATATGTTTACTCCCCTAATTGAGAGAGGGTTTGACATTAGCTGATCAGATTAACCCTGATTTTGAATGCGCCTTGTTTGCTCGTGTGAATCTATAAACAGTGGTAATCCTAAAACAAACCATTCAATATTCCTATAGGGCACAATAAATCCATGTAATGACGTTTATCCATCTGAATGGGATAAGGGTAATGTATCAAGGCTTAGAGTGGTAAATCCCAAGGTTCATTGAATGAGCATCCATTAAAGGTGCACTCAGTAGTTTCCCCTGCTCATTAAAAGTAAAACATGCTTAAAACCATAGCGTGGTTATTTGTTATACAGTAAGTAAGAGCAATCAGGTTATGTTATTCTTTTGTGTTATTTATCTCTATTTCAGGTTTGCAGTCGAAGCTGAGGATGGCAGGAGATTCTCGCGTCCACATGGACCACGACATGGAGATAGGAGTGACTCCAAGAGAGGTCAGAAGTCCCCACTATCACTTTCAACTTCAGTAATGTTAAGGGAGTATCTACTGTAACCACCACGTAAACTTGAGAATTTAGAATATACAATAAAAATGAGAAATGTATTTATTTCATGTTTTTAATATTTGTTAATCATTAATCCATCAAAACAGTGGCCTTCAAATAAATCATAATGTGGGAGATTGAAACTAAAGGAACCCTAAACCAGTGGCTGATTATGTTAAGTGCTTAATTAACTGAAATTCAGACAATTGTAACTTTAAATACCATTTTTTAATCAAACATTTTTGTGCTCTATTTACATTCTCATTGACAGCCAGGACATTGTATAGTGATCAATATATTGGGCTCATTATATAAAATAGCTGATTACACAATGCTCAGTCAAGTATTTCAGGGAGCTGTGCAATAACTAAATACTATACTTATATATTTATAAAAGTGAATATGTTATGTACAATTTTTTTAAATGTATACATTGAAATCATTTATTTAGACATATTTAATACATGCTAATACATGCATATTTTTGACATGACTTGAATGATGAGGGATACTGAATAATAATAGCTAACTTGAAGTACAAATTTGGAGGAACACCAAATATTGGAAATTGGCTCTAGATGAGGGTATTTGTTTGCAATGTTTACAATAAGTATTGGTTTTATTTTTTACCCAATATTTGGCTTTATCTGACAGAAAATAGGGGGCCGCAGGTGTGTACGCAGCAGGAGGTCTCCGTGTGCTCCAGTTTCACATAAGTACTTTTAGGCTTGCCTATAACTGACTGCCACCACTTTAACATGATACCACGTTTCAATTAACAACCAAGCACAATCTTCCACGAATGGAAAGACAATGTGCCAATGTGTCCTTGTCTCATGTGGAGGGCACTGTGTTATGGACTTGGGAGGGGGCAAAGATTCTTATCTGGGCTTGCCAGTATCCCATGGGGAAGAGGAAGGTAATGGGGGAAGTGTCCCATGGAGCTGGTTTAGAACAAGGAATCAAAAATGGACTAGAGCCAAGATAGAGAGTCATGGGAGAGAAAAAAACAGCAATAGAAAAAAAAGAAAAAGCCACCAGTACTCCTACGTTGCAGTAATCTGCATGTTCTGTATGTGCTGAGACGTACTGTGATAATGTCATGACAGTTGCAAAGATATCAGAGCACTCCCATTGTTTGAAAGGAACAATGTGAACGTACCTTTGCTTGATGTTGGCAACTGTGCCATCCACAATGTCATTGTCTGGCTTACAGCAGCTTAGTGAAGAGATAGAAGAGGCAGATGGGAGCTATTGATCTGGCTTACAAAATATGTTGAATGATTCTGATGGGACTAGATTGCAACACCAGAGGACCTGTAGGAAGCATCACATCCTGCATGTATTATGCCTCTCTAGCAGTCTCCCTAACACTGATGCTTAATATAGGCCTACAGGTTCAGACTTGCTTATAATGTAGCCCGTTTTATCATCATCGCCATCATTTTGAATTGAGTCCTTATCCAAGAAGACACAGCTTCTATGTCACATTGATCTTGTAAACGAATTTGTTACTTATCTCTCTACCTCCTTACAGCAGGTGAAGAAACTCCCAAAGCACCTGAGGGAAGCACAAATCCCCACAGATCGCACCCACCTCATCTCTGATCCTGTTAAGAAACCCCGCCAGCGCTACGTACAGAAAGACGGCAAGTGCAATGTTCATCACGGAAACGTTCAAGAGACCTATCGTTATCTCAGCGACCTCTTCACAACACTGGTCGACTTACGTTGGCGCCTCAGTTTCTTCATTTTTACCTTGGTCTACGTGGTCAACTGGCTCTTCTTTGGGTTTTTGTGGTGGCTTATTGCGCTAATACGAGGAGATCTTCTACACTCAGATGAAGAGGGCTGGACCCCTTGTGTTGAAAACCTCAACAGCTTTGTCTCGGCTTTTCTCTTTTCCATCGAAACCGAGACCACCATTGGCTACGGCTATCGTGTCATCACAGAGAAGTGCCCAGAAGGGATTATACTTCTACTGGTGCAGGCCATCTTGGGGTCCATTGTCAACGCCATGATGGTGGGCTGCATGTTCGTAAAGATCTCGCAGCCCAAGAACCGAGCAGAGACGCTGATGTTCTCCCACAAGGCCGTGATCTCGGTGAGGGACAGCAAGATGTGCCTGATGTTCAGAGTGGGTGACCTGCGGAATTCGCACATTGTGGAAGCGTCAATCCGTGCCAAACTCATTCGTTCACAGCAGACGAAGGAGGGAGAGTTCATACCGCTCAACCAGACAGACATCAACATTGGCTTTGACACAGGAGACGATCGCCTCTTCCTAGTATCGCCTCTCATTATCTCCCACGAGATCAATGAGAAGAGTCCTTTCTGGGAGATGTCCCGGGCACAGATAGAGAAGGAAGAGTTCGAGATTGTCGTCATCTTGGAGGGCATGGTCGAAGCTACAGGTATGTTCTCCTTGACATCAAGCAATTCAACTGTTGACCTAAAAAGTGTCATAGTCTCCATGAGTAACAAATGACAGTTTGAAGCTTTGCATTAACCCTAGAAACTATCAGTCTTTCGCAATTGCTTCAAGGAGCAAGTTGCGCATTAACTGCCAAGCTCTGTAGAGCAGTTGACCTCAATGAATTTTCCATGTTTTTTTGCGGTAAGCGACAGACTTAGAGGTCAGTCATTTAAATATACAAAACTGCAACACATTAGTCATTTGCTGACAGTGCTGAGTCATCCCTTCCCTAAGCATGCTGACTACACAAAATAACATTCAAGAACTGACAAGAAGATAAATGTTTCAATATTGATGCTAAGGCTATATTTCCAACACATGAGTCAAGGTGGGTTTGAGAGCCTCTTGTTGTCTGGCTAGCCATGTCCTTGCAAACCTGTCTAGGCTGGAGTTGTGTAAAGAGGTGAAAGGTGATGAAAGTACTCCGGGTATGTTCCACTCTGCTGGAGGGGATCCTTTGGAAAGCTTATTGGAGCAAAAAAAATATTTTTTCCACTCTTCATTTTAATTAACGTTGTTCCAGTTCTCAGGTCAGTGAAACTCAATAACGGTCAGGCAGTTCAATGAGAAAACTGCTTTTAAAATGTCTTTGAGAGCACAGTTTTGCTATTATACCTCAAGACATTTGGACTAATACACAATCCATAACACAGCAGAGAGCCCAGGGTGCTGTGGCATTCAAATTGATTATTAATAATGCTGTTGATGTTGATTTACTGTAACAGTTTGTTCAATCTGCATCTAAATTTGAGTCCATTACCTTAAAAATTAGTCATAGTCTGCTTAACATAATCAAATGCAAAAATTCATTTAAACACAGTCTGTACAAAGTTAACCGATACTGGTGTGATACCTGTGCTTCAGCAGCAAACATGCGATATGAATATATGAAAGTGAATGGATTATCTAGATATATTATTCTCGGCTACTGTTTGGTTGGCCTTGCAGAACACTGTGTGCGATATTGATTTGAGTAGATCTCCTTATTCTCAGGGCTGTTGAGGGAATAAAGAGGCCTCCGTTGTCTAACGTGTCTACACTAATTGCAGATTCATTCCCAGGCTGAAACATTTCCCATGGTTTATCAGATATCTCAGGTGAATGTTTGCAATTCAAATTATTTATTGGGCGTTTGTCCAAAGAGAACTTGCACTGCTAATCTAAATCCAATTCATTATACATGCTTCCCTGTGAAGGCATCCTGTTCTGTGCTTGTTTTGCAGTGAATATCAATGAGGACTCAACAAAGAAAAGGTGAAAAGCATTTTATGATGACATTTTCCTTCACATATAATGCAAAAAAAAAAAATAATAATAATAATTTAAAATAGCACATTTAGAAGTTTTTGTAACACAAACATGCAACTGTTATTGACTGAAATATCCAAGGACCTAATGGAGAGAATTTAATCTTACACTAACCTTGCTCTGTGCCATAGATGCCATACGACATATCAGCAGTCTCCTCAACCTTCCTATCACTTTGAAATGTTTTCCATTTTCCGCTGTGAAGATGTGCATACGTAAGCACATGTCAATAGCTATGGGCTATGATGCATTTGATCTACTAAAGCCTTGTAAATTATGCCTTTGACAGATGACCAGGTATAGATTAGGGTGCTACAGGCCAGGATAAACCTACAAATAGGAACGCTGGCCTCTCTCAGATCGAAGTCTACTCCCACTTGCTAATGAGGGATGATGCCTTCCTTTTGATGTGCAGTAGAGCGCTAATGACCTGGTGAGTGCAGTAAGGTCACAAACAACCTGATGTCTGATTTGTAGAATATAGCAATGTTTTAATTTAGTCCTGGCATGTGACAGGTATGATGGATAGCCACATTGGTCTAGTCTATTATTTTTCCAGTACTGAGGGTCAGGAGTTCTATAGTGAGTCTCTTGAGTACTACTTGCAATTTGCATGAACGTGATGAGACTCTGATGATGGTTAATCAGATGTAATTTGCATAATTTAATTGTTGCAACATAAGCGGTTTTCATTTTTGAAATGCCTGATCTTGAGTGATATAATCACGAACAACAGCTTTTCCAGGTTCATCCCACTGCAGAACATGACATGCAAACATATTTGATCCACTCTGTTCCAAAAGCTAGTGAGCTGACTACATAGGCAGAATTGTAAAGCATCACGGGCACGCTTCTGAAGCAAAGGCGCTTTGATTATGCTACCTTCTAAAATGACTTTTTTGGAAGCATGAGAGTCAAATTGCTGAGAAGGCAAATGCATTGCAATGAAATGCTGATTGTAAAAATAACTCTTCAGAAAGATGCAAATACTTTTTGGACCATTTTACCACACATCAAACACTTGCATTGTCAATAAAACTCAATGCGTTGTCAGTCAAGTCTCAAAGTGAATCTGAATTATGAAGCACAGATTTGCTTCCAGATTTGCAGATTGGTTATTTCAAACTAGCTATTATGCAGTACAGTTAACAATGAAAGTTTAGAAGCAGGTCGGGAATGTCTAACAATATGGATTTAATATCAGTTGGTGTTAGTGATCAAAGATCTGCACCCCTATTAGAGAAAAATAACCTGTCATTAAATGCTTGTCTCCCCGTCAACATGATGAATGCCTGAAACACAGCAGCCCATTGAGTGCTCATAACTAACGGCATCTACTAAATATGTCCAGTGGCATTAAGATAGGCTTATCTGTGTTTTTAAGTAGCGTCCATTAACTTTCCATTCATTTTGCTATTAATGAGTCTCAAACCCATAGATAAGAACTTGCTTCGAATTAATGTTCTTTAACTAATATAGATTTTTAAAGGCCAACTTTATGAGGTGGTGTGTTGATTAAGAGATGAACTGTGGAGGCAGTTTGAAGGTTATTGATGTGTGCTTGAGCAGTTTAAATTTTAACACTGACTATTAGTGCCGGATTTTTATTTAAAGCTCAAACAAACCTGTAGAGAATTCTGGTGTCCTCTGAAAGCAGTGATTTTCAGTTCTACTTCTAGTTTGCCCCACTAGAAGCATTAGATAAGTGCTTGTTCAGTAACCATATAATTAGTGGATTGAAACTTTTTTACGGATTTGTTTAATTACCCAGGCGTATTACATTTTATTTGTTATAAAACGGCTCTTTTTAAGTGTACTAATCCATGCACAGTGAGACAAAGATTTCAACACACATATAATGCATAATGTAGTATATTAAAGCTAAATTATGAGAATGACCATGACAAGGAGAATCGTGCAAGGTTTTCCTGCATGGGAACACAGCAGTTCCCATAATGGTGCTTCTTATCCTAGGAGAAATGATAGTACTCATATGTGTCAGCAGATTTCAGTGTCACCGTTGTTCTCCACAATTAGACTTAGGAACCCCTGGCCTTGAGGTGTTGTGCCCTTATTTATAGATTAGAAAAGCATCAGTGCATGAAACCGGCCATTGCTAGGTTATTGAGATCAACCTCTCCATGTCTTTCTCTTTCACTCACACACACAGAAAGAGAGAGAGAGAGAGTATAACGCAATGCTAAATGTGTTACACTCAAACCCACACAACATTTCTTCTCTAAAACATGACACAAAAGCAGAGGGAGTCAGAGAGACTCAGAGCACTGAGTTCATTTCAGTTTCAATCAACGCTACAATGTAGATCATTGGTTTTCAATTGCTTTTGCTTCAGGATCCATTTTTACATCAAGGGGTGAACCAACACTCTACCAAATTTGTTTATACAAAAGTAAGCAAAAATGTTAATAAATACTTATAGTCAACTTTTTTTCTTTTTTTTTTTTACTATAAGTACATTTTAGCTAACTTTTGGAAATGAATTAATATGTAATATAACATAATATAATATATTAAAATGTAATTGTCAGTATAATTGTCCATTTGACAGTTTAACAGCTTATACAATTACTGTATTGAAAGCTCACTGTATTATGTGGAGTAGAGTATTATGAGCGAGATTGACTGAGCAAGTGTGATTACCTGCATCTGATACAGCGTTCATTCTTCAGCTCAATCTCATTCCACACTAAAACATTAGTCTGAATGTCTGCTGAGGAAAGCGATATCTTTGTCGTACAATACTTTCATCTGTTAAGGTTGATTTCCGATGAAAGTACTGCTCAGTGCATTTGTTGGCCGCGTCTTATTTGTTGATTTAAGTAAAATTAACATGCTTGTTTCCAACAGCGTTTCAGTCTTTTTCAATATAAAAGTCTTTACTGCTGACTCTCTCATAAAAACAGTCTCTTCTCACCATCTAATGGTGGAACAATGTAACTAAAATCACCATCACGAACACACACCGTTTCTCAATGCTAAATACTATTATTAAATAGTACAATTATTTATATAAATATTATTTATTGAATAATAATATTTTATAAACAACAACAGCCATCATAAAATTTGCTGATCAATTCAGTCAAAAGTACAAAGGCAGCGCTCTAATATAGAGAATTATAAAATTTACATAAACATATAACATTATATTTTGCTCTCAGCCAAAAATATTTACTCTGGAACAAAAAAAAAATGATCGATGAGACCAAACACTGTCCGTTAAATTCACCCAAAATTAATTATATCTCATGTTTAGGCCTGTAGCCAGCTATGAGGTCACCGAGGTCCAGACCTCTGTAAATGTTTCATGTTCAAAAATAAAATGAGTTCTCTGAATGACTAATTTGCTGTTAAACTCCTCATATGAATTTCTGCATGGCATGTATAATTCAGTTTAGACAGTTTGCAAGAATGTTTAGCATCTGAGGAATGAACATGATCGCTGCGAGATGCTGCGGAGTGAATGAGGCTTGAGAGAGTTGTAATCAGTTGTAATCAGCCTCCGTGTTGCCAGATTATCCGTTTTTGGATTTGTCTTTTCCACTTAATTTGACACTTTAGAAAGTTAATAAAGTAGGACGTTGCAATTTAGGGTCACGGATATCTTTATCTTATCTTAATTGCAAAATATTTAAAATAATTTCAGTTTATTTTTATTTATTTATCGTTTTTTGTTTGTTTTAATAGCAATATCTGGCAACAGTGCATCGCTGCTGTAGTGCCGAATTCTGACCCCCGCCAGATTATTATCCCCCTAGTATTGGTAGGATGGACAGGTTATTGCTGACAGGATAGCGCATTCAGTAAGGGAAACGCAAAAAATATCATGATATTATCATTATAACGTTATCAACGTTGTCAAAAACAGTAGCATTTAACACTAGTACACAGATCTGTAGAACAAGTAGGTTACAGAATGAAATGAAATACACAAACACTAGCTATGAAGAAATCTATGCTATGTCATTCATTATAGTAGTGTAATTTTCACAAATCATGCTAAAAACATTCATAAGAGCACTAGACAATGTTATCAGCTATGTTACCCCCACCCACCCCCAGACCTCACTAATTTTCACAGCCTGGCTATGGCCATGCTCATGTTTAACCACTATAGAGACATCAGAGCTAGCAGCAAATTCCATCTGGCCGAGGTGAGGCTTCTCTCGGTGGGTTCATGAGTGCTGAATGGCCGCTGACGCCCTGGAGCTCACATCCATCTCACGTCGTTGTCTTTATTAACAAATCATATATTTGAAGTCTAAACAACTAATTGTCCCCTAAAAACTACATTCCGTGACACAAAAACATAAAATTATAGTGGATTTGGGCAGAAATACTGCAAGTGGAGCGATACAATGATTATTATCGATGATGATGTGATTACTTACGGCCGAATCACAGCCGTGCTGATATACAGCCATATCGCACTGCTACTTGTGTGATATTGCTCAACCTGTCCATATTAGTATCAGCCTTATTGCTTTAGTTTCTATAAAGCTACAGATGAATTTGCACCACAATAGCATAGAGTGTGACTGGACACATTACCTTTGACATCAATAATAAATAATCTGTTAAGAGTCTCCAACTTTTTAAAAGCATCTTTTAAGACTATTTATTTTGTTACCACTGCAGAATTATATTATGAATTGCAGAAGCGTTTTGTAATTAGCATTTACTTTGGGTCGTGACGCCCCCGTTGAGAAGCACTGACGTAGATCGTGATGCTGTTGGCTTTAAATGCTAGAATGGTGTAATTCTCCATAATCTGTAATTACAGTTTTATCTATAATATATGGCATCACTGACTATTTTACCTATAAACATGAGGTTTTAGTCTCGTATTATTCTTCATGTTTTGCTAAAACATAAATGTAGTGATTAATAACGAGGACTTTTCCATAATTACAGGTCTGCACTAAAATTACTGCATGATTTTGAGTTTCCATGATCCCTTTCAGGGCAAAACACAAATTGCTGTAACAAAGTAGACGCAAGACATGCATACAAATTTGGGGAATTTCCTTTCATCCTCTAGTTGTTTCAGAGGATGTGTATAATTTGCTCACGTGAAAAGATAATGATCATCTTGAGGTTATTTATTTATTTATTGCATCCTGTGTATGAAAAGTGGACATGACGGATATGGAAGTGGGCGGCACACAGCACATTAACTTAGGTTTACATGACAACTTGAAGTCATGGGGCAGCAATTCTGTATCTCGCTGTGTTCAAACAGCTGTAACTGAAGACACACGTAGTTACACACTGCACCAAATATAAAATGAAATATGCCGTTTGATCATTGTAATCCCTTTGGCTTCCAGCTCATGCTACATAATGTCACATACTCAAAACTGCTCAGAAAAGGAAATGTAAAACATTCAGCCTTACAAACAAATTCATCTCCCTTTGGCACAAACTCACAATTGGTTAAGAGTCTGAAAACTGTAAGCAGACGCAGCAACCCATGCGGAAAATTTGTCATTCATTGAATCATTTAGGCTATTATATATTGAATTTCTCGAAGTCTTGTTTTATTGGAATGTCCTTTGTGTGTACAGTCTTTTTTGGTGAGTATAAATATATATAAATAAATAATATATATAAAACCTTTACTCTGTTGATTTATGAAAATGCAAATAATATGCAGCAAAGAACCGAGATTTTATATATGCAAGTCTTACTTACCTGCATATTAGCATTTTCATAAACCAGCAAAGTTTCATATATATACATGACTTGATTCAATAAATTCTGAAATGTAATTACCACCATTAATTGTATTTTTTATTTTTATTTTTTGAATGTTTTTTTTTATCAGTAACTCATTACAGATAGAAGAAATCATTGTAATGTTGGAATTATAGTGACTGAGATACAGAAAAAAAAAACATTGTTTCTATTACATTACTGATTTTCTGAGCTCTTTCTTTTCTATATATATATAATGGAGGGCATACAGTAATTCAGTATTGTGAAATGCAGCTCACGAACAGATACGGCCCATATCTCACCGCAAAAGCTTGTAACTCCAATATCATCTGACCTGTACAGCACTGTAAACACTGAGAGCCTCATAAATTATTTCTTTCTCTCCCTCTCTCCCCTCCTTCATTGCTGTGTGTGTGTGTGTGTGTGTGTGTGTGTGTGTGTGTAAATAACCGTGTGCACGTGTTTTTGTACGTACCTACATGTGTGTGTGTGTGTGTGCGTCTGTGCCCATATTGCTCTCCACGTATCCAGGCATGACGTGTCAAGCACGCAGCTCCTACCTGGACTCGGAAGTGCTGTGGGGCTACCGCTTCACCCCGGTGCTTTCTCTGGAAAAGGGCTTCTACGAAGTCGACTACAACAACTTCCACGACATATACGAGACCAACACCCCAACCTGTAGCGCTAAAGAACTGTCCGCTCGATTAAAAGAGAGTCCGCTCCTGCCTCACCTGCCGCTCCTCAGCCCCGACCTCAGGCAGCACACAGACCCCTTCTCCAGCCAAACCACACGAGATGATCAGGAGAAAGACGACGAGAAGCCCGCGGAGACCAACAACGGCTCTGCCAACCGTTTGGAGGAGAACCCTTGAGGGAAACCTTGCTCCGAATTGACTCAAGGACTCAGTCTGTAGAGACTGGCAAGCTTCTTTCCCCTCGCATGGAGAAATATCCTTGCAATAGCCATGCAATACGACCCCCGATTCCTCTAGAGAGCCGAGCTGATGTGTAGATCGAGGTTAGACGCACAAACAGATGAGAATCCGTATATATTTATACACCTGTGCATACTACACATATTTTAGCTTTATAAACTCTGTTGTGCAGATTTTCATGGTATCAGTCAACGCCCTGTACCTCAAGGACAAAATAGTAGCCATATACTGTATGACCCAGAGGTCAAACCCCTTAATCTAACCATAGCAAATAAGCTTTAATAGAATCCCAATGCAAAGACTCTTAGGAGCCGAACACAACGCTTGCGTGTTTAACCACCGCGAAAACCCGCGACGTTGGTTTCTTTAAGCTATTCTATTGTATGTTTTATCTGCATTATAATTATGCATTATAATTATCAATTTCCCCTTCATAACGAAGTGCATGTGTTTGAAATTGATGCAAGATGGAAGCTGGGAAATGTACCAGACTAAAGCACAACTGCTGCAGTGCACTAAAATAACGGCGACGAATGGAAATATCGCACATGCATTGTCTCTGTGAAGTTCAATCTTGCCCAGTCCACGCTCCTGGACTCGTATTTCGTCTCTTATCACGTTTGATTTGTGTGCAAGTTTGAGGCCACGCGCGTGAGACTGTCAGTCGCATTTCCGAAGAACTGTGTTTCAAAGCATGAACCCTAAGGCAAGTTCTACACACTTTCTAAACAGGGTATTTTCTAAGGCATGCAGACTTCAAAAACTCAAACACTTTCTACAAAAATTGTACAGTTAAATTCTGGGTTAAGGTGAGAGGAGAGCTCCATTCACAGCAGAGACAACGGTGCAGTATTTTAAAGATGCATTTTAGAGGAAACTCACCTATGACAAGTCATTTTCACAGAATAATATTATATGCAGGCTATTTACATAAATAAAATAAATAAAGAAACTTATAAGGGAATACTGTTGTTTTTTGGTCGGTTTGTTTGCTTTGTGTTTTGTACATGGGGAATAGAGTAAAATGCTCAAAAAAACAATGTCAAATGCAAGAAGCAAAGTGTGTGGTTAAATTAGGGAAAATGATGATGATCATTTATAAACAAGTAATTCATTGAATAGACAAAAAAAAAAAAAAAAAAGTCATTGAACACAACGTCAGGGTTCCACGTGCACCATAGGAAATTGTACCTTTAAAGAAAAATGTGATTTATTTATTTATTTTTTACAGTAGCAGATGCTGAGAGAAGTTTTCTGTTTGGCTCTGAATGGTGTAGTTCTCATGTTTTTCTTAAACAATACGCTTTGTTCCAGCCATATGTTACCAGCCAGTGCTCCTTCTGCCCACGGTACATATGCATTATTCAAAGATGAGCAGAAATTAATTATCTGCAGAAAATGGGACACAAAAAAAGTACATACATTTCTCTAAATTTATCACTCATGCTTTTTTGTAAGTGCAAGAAGTTCCTTTGAGGAAGATTCACCTGAGCGTAGCTGACTGCTTGGAGAACACATATCAATTTATTAATACCTCTGAGTTTAACTCATGCTCACGAGGCATATTCCTCATCATCCGTCTTCATGCTCCATGAAAGTTGCTTAACAACAAATAAAACAGTTTAATAAAACCAATAAGAACAATATGCAATGGTTCAAATGCCAGATGGCTTACAGTATAAAATAGCATGATGTCTCATCGGTTTGTGCAATACCAGAGATATTGCCTGTAAAACTCAAATAAACAGTATAATCCTTCAGTAAAATAAGTTCATAAGAGAAATAAGCAACTTGAGGCTGTGCATTATAATGATTTTACCATTGTGTAGACAAAATGGGAAGTGCATAAAACCTTCCAGACTATTATGTTTTACATTGTTAATTTAAATAACTTTTTTTTATTATTATTATTTTTTTTTTTAAATATGTCCAAGTACATTTCGGAACCTCTTTACACATTGACCTGGTTTTCTGAAGCGACGTTCACCAAACAAATTTATACGTCCCTAGTGAGGACGGGGCTACCGTTCCGTATACATATGTGCACTCATTTTCACAGGTATTTATTTATATGAAAACACGCTGTCCAATGGTTTCAAGATCTACATATTTACACAATCAATATGGATTTGTATACATGGATACTGCTCATAAGATCATGCTGGTCTTCCTTTCTCTTCTCAATGTTTCAAAACAAATACTAATGACTAGCAACTAGGGGTATTCCCAATTCCCAAATCATTACCATATTTGGTCATGAGAAACGAATAACGAATACACCTAAATAACAGTAATATTCATTAGATTGATTATAAAATGAGTAACAACAATCCAAACATTATATAAATAAATGATATTTTCAATGTCAGTTCTTGTTTTTGATAACATGCAACACTTCCTTTTCTGAACAAAGCAAACAAAGTGAATTTAAATGCAGAGAAAGAGCACTGTGAAGACGTCATGCACTGTTAAGAAATGCAATGAAACGTAGAGAGCAGAATTGTTAGCACTGTTTGTTTGTGTAAATTGAAGTTGGCAAGACAGAGAAATCCACAGCCGACAGCCAGCCACAGTCGTTCTGCATGGAATTGTGAGTAAAAAAAAGGTGTAATATCTGGGATCATTTCAGAGTCAGCTGCACAGACGTGAACAAGGCTTTCTTACACCTGGAAATAAAATGCATTTACAATCATTCACAGTCAAACAGCACTTGACCTCATTAAGACACACTTACTAAAATCTGATTACTGAAACACCTTCAGGGACGGATTCTGACCACATCTGAAAAAGGCATAATGTATTTTTTTTAACCACTCTGTATAAGTAACAGGCCTATATGTGAGTAGCTTTCGCATTTCACTGAAATTTTGCCATGAAAGAAAACATATTCTGTGTACTATTGTTGCACTTTACTGTGTAACACATTTTAAAAAGCTTATTTTTTTATGAATTGGTTAATGCACTATATAACAACTATGACATCATGGCATTAAATGAAAATCCAACCCATCTGTTTTTTAAATGCATGTTATAGATCTTATTGTGATGAATTCACAGTCCAATTCAAAATGTTTGGACCTTGTAACGTTTATTCAAAATGTTTTAACTGGATCCTCTGGTGAACTGACAGACTTCTGCTGAACTTCTTAATTTATATACACTGTAAAAAAAGAAAAAAGTTGAGCCAACTTAAAATTTCAGCAGATTTTTGAGTTTGCTCAACTTATTTTTGTGGGAGATTCTCAAATTTTTGTTGTATAACCTTAAAATGACAAGTTGAGAAAACTAAAAAATCTGCTGAAGCTGGTTGCCTTAAAATTTTAAGTTGGCTCAATTTTTTTTTTTTTTTTTACAGTGTAGTCTGCTTAAGCCCCACCCTTGCAAGCTCATGTTCATCCGCCTCTATTTTATGCCACGCCCACACATCTCAACATCCAATCAACAGCTGCTGCACCAAACCAATACCCCACCTTTTCAGCCACTTCCTGTTCAGGCTCCGCCCAGCTGCAGTTTCATTCATGCATTTCATGGGAATTAACAGTGTATTTAATGTATGCATTTTTTCAGCATGGTTCGATAAAAATCATTCCATACAGATACAGATACAAAACTATTTTTTATAGAGTTTATCCTTTAGTTTAGCTCTTTCAGTGAGCTTTATTCACAGCATGATCTGGTTGGTATTATGTGGTCTCTGTATACTGTATATCAGAGCTTTGAAGGATCAGTCTAGTAAGTCATCGGATGGGTCTATCACGTGTTAGACTTACACAACAGTCCTAGATCAAATCCCAAGTCCAACCCTCCTACATTGAAAACTTTGAGAGAAAGTTTCTTCTGCAGTCCTCCAGACATTTTAGACGCCGCGGTCTATTTGAGAGTCTAGAAAACAAGACACTAGAAAACAAGACTCCTTCAAATGAATCACACAACAAGCCTTGAAGCAACCACAGTCCTCCCTGAAGAGCCGAGAAACCGCTCAGTCACAGAACAGCCGTGACCTCACTTTCTTCAGTCTATTAATATAGAAACTGATCATGCTCTATGGTCATTAATACAAATCATCATTTTTCTTGAACTGTCAAGAGTAGAAAGGAAAGACAAGACAAAAATTAATAATGATTTTCAGAATTCTGTTTTACTCTTTATAAAATGTGATGTGTAGAGACTCCCCAAAAACATATCAATATTTATAAATTAATAAATCATGATATACGTAACAAAAATCATCTATAACATGATATCTGGTTTATACACACACAGTAAAAATGTTTTATTAAAAAAAATGAACCAAATAAAGAGTACAGTAGGCCTATAGAGTATAGTAAATATATTTCTAAAGGTACTGTTGACATATCGGTAACAACCCAAGAAATCCATACATACAAAGAACACAAAACAAGTAAGTTCAATTCTCTTTTTCCTGTGTCATTCCACTTTATTACACATAACGTATTTTCTGAATATATTTGTTTTGTTTTATTTGTATGTATGGATTACTTTGGTTGTTACCGACATTTGGTGAAAATTTCATGTCAACGGCACCTTTAGAAATATATTTACTGGGAAAAATGGTGATGTGTTCAACACTTATTTTACCGCTATATATATATATATATATATATATATATATATATATATATATATATATATATATATATATATATATATATATTATTATTATTATTATTATTATTATTATTAATTGAATTTCTGACGTACTAAAATAATAAAAGAAAATGATTATAAAACTATACAAGCATATAAATAAAAATAGAAATGACAAATGCATGTGTGTGTGTGTGTAATGATGTTATTACATTTTAATTGATGACATGGCAATTTTAGAGTTAATCTTTTTAACTCCATTTCATTTGTTTACTATATTTTTAGTAGGCTTATTGTTAGTGAATCTCAAACACATCATTATGATGCAGAGAGGATGTGTTTGTTACGCATGGTCATTTATAAGTTTATCTACTGAGTGAAAAGTAATCTGACGCCCACAGTGTTTCCTGCTGGAACATTATTTCTCAGCCTTATCACATACAGCAGAGCCTTTCACCGCAGGCCCAAAATATAGGTCTCAGGTCCGCTCTGACAGGGTCACAAAACAATTTGTTTAACAGACTGTAAGGATATCCTAAACTGCTGAAATAAAGACTGTGCTGATTTGAATATTTTATCTGAACAGCCATTACAGTTAATTGAGTGTTGAAAGAGACAGATGCTCTTAAATCTGACAGCCAAAATAGATGGATTTCAAGCACCGCAGCATTATATAACGTGAGTTTGTTCCATCGCAGAGATGGTTTTCACACTGCGCAGAGGACCAAAGCATCTGTGGAAAATGGCTGTGCTAAAAAGAAACTTCAGATGGTTTGCAGGGTTTCTCTTGCAGCTCCATCAATCTTGGAACAAGAACATATGGCTGAGCCGAGAAGGAAAACCTCCATCAATTGCGAATCAATAATCTCTCAAAAAAAACCAGAGCGATAAGAGAGGATGAGCAGGCGGAGTTCCTGGAAAGGTGTTTGCTGGGATAGGCCTCATGAATTTTCTCCAGAGCAATGTGAAGGGAAGGACTGAAGCTGAGCGAAAGGATCTGGAGCTGATGGTACATGGCTGGAAGCAGTGAGAGAGAGAACATGCTATGGATGAAAGATCAGAGCCGAGAGCCTAAACAGAGTCCAGGATCCACGCTGAGCTGAGAGAGAGTGAGAGAAAACACAACTACACAACATTCATCTGAAGGCTTTTGTCTGGAACAGTGTTATTTCAGTATCACTGAGATAGACAGTTTGAATTAGTTTTTATCTTTATGGGTTTTTTTGTTTGTTTGTTTGTTTTTGCTTTTTTATTTTGGTTTTACTTTTAGCTATTTAAGTAAAGTATGCAAAATTAACTGAAAATGATAAATGTTTCCTTGGCAAGTAGCTAAAATAAAATTTGTTCAATTTTAATTTTATTCATTTGTTTGTGTGTTAACTACAATAACCCTGGTCTGGGTCTTTAATTGAAAATGCATTAAAAACATATTTACAAGATACAGTACAGAACATACAATGACTTGAACAATTCATGTTTTACTTCTGTATTCAATTTTGTTTTTTTTTAGGGCCAAAAAATGACAGAATTGTCAAGATGGTAACTGTCCTGAGATCATGATGAAGGGAAAATCAATCAAAACAAATAAACAAACAAATAAATAGCAAACCATCATAAGTGATTTTGCAAAGTTTTTTATAATTATTTCTTAAGTGTAAATATGCTAAATTAATTTAGGCGGTAAAATGTCATGTGGTGAGACTTAATTATTAATTAATCATTTATTTATATTTAATTTATTTATTTGTGAAATAAGAAAAGAAGTCGCATGTTATTATTACTTTTTACTTGATGGTTACACCACATTCATTCATTCAGACTCATTCTTCATCATTTGTTCACTCTTTTAGATGTCAGGTTTTGTGTTGATATGTTTTTGTAATTAGAGGCAAGCTCATCATGCAGGAATGGTTTAGAAGAGCTTGGCTTAGACGTTACTCAGAATACGAGTGTTTTTAGTGTGTGTGTGTGTGTGTAATCTATTATAAACACAAAAGTTGTGGTCCACCAGATACAGTTTGGGCCCAGAGAACATGAGTCAGACTGTTTATAAGTGAGTGAGTGTGTGTGTGTGTGTGTGTGTGTGTGTGTAGCATGCGTGGGTGTTTGTGTGTGTATGTGCGTCATTGCTTGACAAGGCTGGTTGAGGCACTGTGAGTATATTGTGAAAGTTGTTTTGGAGTATATGTGGGAGTGGGTTAGGCAGACCTGTAAAGCTAGGCTAAAGGGCCTAAGAGCCTTATTTATGAATAAAAATATCTCTCTAAAAGGCCTCTATCATCGAGTGGCCCCTCATTTCCTCTCTATCTATATATAAGTATCCATGAAAAGGCAGAATCTCAGAGGAGCAGAGTGACATTTACAAAAGATCATTGCTTACGACTATGTTTCCATGTATTAGAAAGCATTTCATAAAACATGCAATTGTACAATAAAGATAAATCTGATATATAATGAATAAGATTACTGATATCGAATGTTAATTCAAATTTTCATTATAATTTACATATTTATGTTTTTTCTACACTGTAAAATAAATAAATAAATATATATATTTAAATATATATCGATCAATTTTCGTGGATTTCTGTAAACTCTAAATTCATCTCAGACAACATTACTGTCCACACATTCATTGGCAGAAAGATAACTAAATTCAACTGAGGTCTACATTGTCTTCAAAACCACATCTGCGCTCCACACTTACAGACAGATTACAGCTATTTTTAACACACAGTAGCGGTTACTTATTTGTGGTACTGGACACCTTATGTTTTTATATTTGGGATGAATGAACAAAGAAAAGGAAAGAGACCTTGTTAATAATAGACTGTTTTGTTGTGCTGCCAGCCCTTTTGTCTCCGTTTCTTTTCACAGTTTTTACAGAGTGATCTAATCTCTTCTGTGGCTTCTGAATTATGCAATGCCATATGCCTTATCCAAGACAGTGATTATGGAACATAAGCCATTCCTGCCTTCTCCACTATAAGCGCTGAACTGAAATGATGAGATGATGCCAGATTTCCTCTAAAGAGTGAGAGAACTGTCCACTTTTGCTAGTGGAAAATGTGGATTTTGCAACTTTAAGCATCAGGTAGCACAGTGAGTTCTTGATTTTCAATATTTATAGCATATGGTTTCGTTAAACAACAGCATAGTAGCAAGAGTGCTAGTTTCCCTCAGTAGCAGCGCAAATGGAAATGAGAGACTTCTGTGAGAGAAATGAAAGATTCTAGCCAGCAAATGTTCCCAATGGATTTTTTCAGGATATTCTGCAAGATTCTCTCAAAATAATGAAACATTAATAGAATGTTTGTTCAAAGTTATCTGGTCTTTAATAGTGTTCTCAAAACGTTAGCACAAAAAATCATTTAGATATTGTTCATGGACACTTTATTTTCTAAACATTTCAGTTTGACATTCATGTAACACAGTATTTTCTGAATGTTAGTACATGTTTCAGAGAACATTCAAAAGTGACGTTCCCATAATGTTTGCAAAATTATAAAATGGAATGTTCTTAATGTTTGCAGAACCAAGACAAAATGTTTTTAAAACATTTAAAATAATGAAATTGAACATCTCAGAGCAGTGGTATTTGGTCTGTGAATAAATTCACGTTTTTGAACAAATCATTTGCGGAATGACATAAGTATTCATAAAGACAGTCTCTTGATTTGTTCCTGAATGAACAGGTTCAATGAATGATTCAATGACTCATTAAAGGGGTCATATAATGCCATTTTTGTACAAGCTAATATGATTCTTTAGGGTCTAAATTGAAAGTTTGTAATATACTTTAATTAAAAATTCTCATTAGTATTGTAAGAAAACACTCATTTTACCTGCTCAAAAACAGCTCTGTTTTCAGCACACCGTTTTAGTGCGTGTGTTTTTAAATGCTAATGAGCTTTGCTCGCCCTGCCCCTCTGTTCTGTGGGGCGTTTTTGACACAACACATGTGGAGTGTTGCCTTGACAACAGTTGAGGGTATATTTTGAAGAATGGCAGAGGGAGTCTCTGAGGATACTGTGCAACCGTATCAATTCGAACCGAGTCGGACCGGAACAGGATGACGTCCCGAAGAAGTTCGACAATTAAGGCTCGAACGGGACGTTTCTGAATGGTTGGTTAACGTAATGTCACTTTTATCTATTTTTGTGTGTACTGTCAGGTAGAGTAGTGAGATCTGAGCGCTATGTGTTTACTGATACGTTAGTTCATTGACAGATTGATGTTACAGCTAATGGTCATGAAAAATAAATTCGGTAAATGTAGGCTTGTCAGTGATGCGTAACGTTATCTACATACATCGTGAAGCGTGCTAGCGATTTGCAAAGATTAATATAAAGATTAATATAAAGGTTAATTAAACGTTACACTCACTTCTTCTGGAGGTTCAGCAGGAACACGAATAGTTGGTACCGATTCTTTTTCAGGAGCAGCTTCTTAGCAAAACCAGCTTTATACTGACCTTCATTTATAAAGCAGTCTGGTGAAAAATGATTCGCAAACATGAAAACATTGGCGTTGCTCGTGGGGAATATTCCTTCAAAAGCAAAACTCAGCCACTGTGTCTTCAGCGGTTCGGACTTAGGAACATCAAAATGACTGCTGTGTTCATTATTGCACCGAGAACAGAACACCACAATCGCTAGACGCCATTCTGCTCATAGACAGCTCCAGCGTATATCAACAATGACGCGGACTATGATTGACAGCTCGCTCACGAGCAAGGGCGGATCTGTGTTGAAACACTGCTGTCAATCAACCATCGTGGGAGGGCGTCCGACCGTGTGGCGTCTGCGGTCGAACGGCTTGATTTGAGACAGGGTAAAACAAATAAGGAGATTAAAAAACACTGGATGGATTTTTATCATTTTATGATGGTTGTGTACAGGCACTGCTAACACACATTTCAGTACAATCAACTTGTAAAAGTGCATGTACCATTATATGACCCCTTTAAGACAGTGACTTTCTGCCACCTACGAGCAGTTATACAGTGGTGTGAAAAAGTGTTGGCCCCCTTCCTGATTTTTTTGCATGTTTGTCACACTTTAATGTTTCAGATCATCAAACTAATTTTAAATATTAATCAAAGATAACACAAGTAAACACAACATGCAGTTTTTAAATGAAGTTTTTTATTATGGAGGGAAAACAAAATCCAAACCCACATGGCCCTGTGTGAAAAAGTGCTTGCCCCCTAAATCTAATGCAGTTTTGCATTTGTTAACACTATCGGGTAGGTTTAGGGCTGGATTTGGTGTAGGGCATATTTCCAACACGATAGAGCATTAACCTTTAGCGACAGTCCCCGGATATTTGAATTCTGAACCGCCACAATACGTATCTGAAGCAACGTAATAAAAAAAACAGCAATACGTACCAATATCTACGTAATAAAAACGTGCCAGGATTCACATATTGAACCTGTGTGTTAGCGCCACTCAGTGGACATTTCTATTTGAAACTGCGGCGAAACGTGCAGCAAGGTACGTAAAACGGTGTCGCATAAAAAGTGCGCAGAGGTACATATTTTTATGAGACCAGGTTGGTTTTTGCCCAGTCTCTTTCTTATTGTTGAATCATGAACACTGACCTTAATTGAGGCAAGTGAGGCCTGCAGTTCTTTAGATGTTGTTCTGGGTTCTTTTATGACCTCCTGGATGAGTCGTCTTTGTGCTCTTGGAGTAATTTTGGTAGGCCAGCCACTCCTGGGAAGGTTCACCACTGTTCCAAGTTTTCTCCATTTGTGGATAATGGCTCTGACCATGGTTTGCTGGAGTCCCAAAGCCTTATAAATGGCTTTATAACCCTTTCCAGACTGATACATGTAAACTATTTTGTTTCTCATCTGTTTATGAATTTCTTAAGATCGCGCAATGACGTGTTGCTCTTTAAACATGCTTCACTTTGTCAGACAGGTTCTATTTAAGTGATTTCTTGATTCAACAGGTCTGGCAGTAATCAGGCCTGGGTTCGGCTAGTGAAATTTAACTCAGCTTTCTAAAATAATGTGGTTAATCACAGTTCTTTCATGATTTAATAGGAGGGGGCAATTAATTTTTCACGTAGGGCCAGGTAGGTTTGGACAGCTTTTTTCCCTTAATAAATGAAATCATCATTTAAAAACTGCATTTTGTATTCACTTGCATTATCTTTGCGTAATATTAAAATTTGTTTGATGATCTGAATCTTTTAAGTGTGACAAATATGCAAAAAATAAAAAAATCAGGAAGGGGGCCAACACTTTTTCACACCACTGTAGTTTCATATTTAAACGTGTCTTCGCATTTTTTCTATAATTTCATAGTCATGTATTCAAATTGTTATGCTCAAAACATGATGCTAACAATGCCAAGGTCCTGGGTTTGATTCCCATGGAATGCATGAACAGATGAAATGTATACTGTAGACTGATTGCATTTTACATTGCTTCTAAGCTTGTCAATTGTATTAGTGTAATGGTATACAACCCGAATTCCAGAAATGTTGGGACGTTTTTTAAATTTGGATAAAATGAAAACTAAAATAATTTCAAATCACATGAGCCAATATTTTATTCACAATAGAACAAAGATAACATAACAAATGTTTAAACTGATACATTTTACACTTTTATGCACAAAATTAACTCATTTCAAATTTGATACCTGCTACAGGTCTCAAAATACTTGGGACTGGGGCATGCTGTAGCATCTCCTCTTCTTTTCTGGGCAAGATGTCTGGGCATCGAGGTTATGAGTTTCTGCAGTTTTGGTGTTGGAATTTGGTCCCATTCTTGCCTGATATAGGTTTCCAGCTGCTGAAGAGTTCGTGGTCATCTTTGACGTATTTTTCGTTTAATGATGTGCCAAATGTTCTCTATAGGTGAAAGATCTGGACTGCAGGCCAATTCAGCACCCGGACTCTTCTACTATGAAACCATGCTGTTGTAATAGCTGCAGTATTTGGTTCTACATTGTCCTGCTGAAATACACAAGGCCTTTCCTGAAATAGACATCATCTGGAGGGGAGCATATGTTGCTCTAAAACCTTTATATAACTTTCAGCATTCATAGTGCCTTCCAAAACATGCAAGCTGCCCATACCGTATGAACTTATGCACCGCCATACCATCAGAGATGCTGGCTTTTGTACTGAACGCTGATAACACGCTGGAAGGTCTCCCTCCTCTTTAGCCCGAAGGACACGGTGTCTGTGATTTCCAACAAGAATGTCAAATTTGGACTCGTTTGACCATAGAACACTTTTCCACTTTGAAACGGTCCATTTTAAATGAGCCTTGGCCCAAAGGACACAAAAGCGCTTCTGGACCATGTTCACATATGGCTTCCTTTTTGCATGATAGAGCTTTAGTTGGAATCTGCAGATGGCACGGTGGATTGTGTTTACCGACAGTGGTTTCTGGAAGTATTCCTGGGCCCATTTAGTAATGTCAATGGCAGAATCATGCCAAAGAGTGATGCAACACATATTTATCCAGTTTCTCTGAAACTTTTGATGATGTTATGCACTGTAGATGATGAAATTTGCAAAGCCTTTGCAATTTGACATTGACTTTTGACATTGACTTTGTTTTTAAAGTATTCCATAATCTTTTTACGCACTCTTTCACAGATTGGAGAGCCTCTGCCCATCTTTACTTCTGAGAGACTCTGCCTCTCTAAGATGTCCCTTTTATAGCTAATCATGTTACAGACCTGATGTCAATTGATGTAATTAGTTGCTAGATATTCTCCCAGCTGAATCTTTTCAAAGTTCTTGCTTTTTCAGCCCTTCGTTGCCCCCGTGCCAACTTTTTTGAGACCTGTGGCAGGCATCAAATTTGAAATGAGCTCATTTAATGGATAAAAGTGTAAAATTTCTCCATTTAAACATTCTTTATGTTCTCTATGTTCTATTGTGAATAAAATATTGGCTCATGTGATTTGAAAGTTGTTTAGTTTTCATTTTATTCAAATTTAAAAAATGTCCCAACATTTTTGGAATTCGGGTTGTATATGTGATCACAATATAAGGTCTTATTAAACCTCAAACCTGCCTCTCTCTCTGACACACACACGCGCACTATTCTCTGTTGTCTCTCTTAAGAACAATGCCCCAGGCCTGTTTATTCTGAAGACATTAACTTGCTTCAGCATCTGCTGTTTCAATCCCCCAAAGAGTCACAGTTACACAGAGTACAGAAATATGAAAACATATAAAGTGCAAAAGAAAACCATTTATTTTTACTTATTTCAATGATATGATTCAATAAAAACGTTTACTTTCCCTCTTGAAATCATTACGTTTCTGTGGTTTGTCCTTGTTTGAGATCATCTGTGAGATCTAAATGACTGAAGAAACATTCACAGCATGGCTGGATGAAGAAAAAGATCAGTGCATTTTCTTCACAGTTCTACTGAAAAGAACTACTGTAAGCAGTTACAAAACTCATCACAAACTTATCCTGACCTCATACACCCGACCAGAGCCAAAGGTTTAATAACTGTATTCCAGTTCGACAGGACTGGATTTAGAATGAGTGTTGCTGTCAGAAAGCGAATGGGAAAGAGGGAGAGAGAGAGAGAGATTGTCTTTCAATCTGTCTTATTCCCTTTTCCTCTTCTCACACATGAAATCTTTCACTCAGCAGTCAAACTGAGGCTAGTTAAAGTTTAATTACAACATCAATAGATGGATGTGAGCCCACTCCAGGGTTCTGCGTATCACATTCGCTTACCTCTGCCAGACAGGAGCCATAGTAAAGGATTTATTTTTTTCGTTATCCAAGTTTACTTATTGTATTTTCATCAAAATACCGAATCGTAGGAAGTAACTCAGATTAAAGTGAGGATGATCATCATAAAAGAAAATGCAAAGACTTTCAGAACACAAACTTTCTTAAATTGGCCCAAAACAAAACAATTAAAAGTGCCAAATCATTAGTTACTCATATTAAAGGCATGATTATTATCAAAAGCAATTCAATTTTCTGTCCGTTTTTAAAGATAAAAATAGTTACTTGCACTATATAAAATAAAATATAATAAAATAAAAAAGTAGCATTCATCAAAGTGCCAAATTGTAGGAAGAAACTCATTTTAAATGGATGATTAATAAAATAAAATAATGACAACTTCTATTTACCATTAGAAGAGACTCATTTAAAGAAATTAAATAAAGCAATGAAACATATATTAAAATATTTTGAGACAACAGCTCTGTTTTGACCATCTAATAAAGATCCAGAGAGAAAACAGCAGCAGGTTGTGGGAATCTTTCACTGCTGATTGGATGAGCTGAACTGGGTCTTTGGCTGGGGAATGAAGCTGTCACGGCCGGGACGATCCCTCTCTACCAGCCACAAACCCAGAAACAGCCTGCTCATCCACATTTATCTCTTTTTCCACATTCATCTTTTTTTGTCCTGTTTTCCATTTCTCTCCCTCTGTCGAATAACTCCCTTGCTGAGTAGTTTGAAAGTAAGGAGAATATTTTCTGTGACAATAATGAAATGCATTACTTTTTTATCAAGTTCATGAAAAATGTGGTTTTGTTGCAGGGTTACAAAATGCCAAAAGAGGTGGTTTACAATGTGGGGGGTATACATTTAATTTACAATATAGATACAGATTTTAATATATATATATATATATATATATATATATATATATTTATTTAATAAATTTTCCTGTGGAGATAATACATGTGATTATTATTATATAATAATATATAACTGTTGCACTCTGTTTTGCAGAAATGGGTGAAAAAATCATTTAAAAAAAAAATCATTAAACAAAATAATTTAAATAATTTCTGGTTCTGTTTTTATGCACATAAACTTGCTCCATTTGAATTGTCCTCAGACTCATGTGAGGTTAGAATTATTTTAAACAGCATAAATGTAGCTGCAGATTGAGTAGGAGAAGAACACACGTAGCCTGAAGCCAAATAATTCAAACTGTAGAAATCCTCTGTGAGGAACAGCATGCAAAATCCAATATTTTTCCTGACGCATCAAAAGCAGAGGTCAACAGGTACTGTATGTATTGTTCTGGTACCATCAGAACTGCGATATGAGTCTGCACTCCTCCACATGAGTGTAAAGCTCTTGAGGAACTATACTTCCTTATTATACTTAACTTTTATTACTAAGAACAGTAACTCTATTTCGATAATCCACTTTAGACATTCTACTAACTATAAGTAACCACATGTCAATAGCATTCATTAGAGGGTCTGCTTAATATCTGCTTATATATATATTTTCTTTTGATGGTCCTCAACAGATATTCTACTGACTACAAGTAACTTCCAAGGACATGTCAACTTATTCTACTAACCCTAACCTAACAGTCTACTAATACTCTAATACACTAAAGACAGTTAGTTGACATTTAGTAGCAAATTAATTAAAGTTAGTTAATATGTAGTTGCAAAGTTAAAGTTAGAATAACTAAAGTGGATTATTAAAACCAAGTGTAACCCTAAGGTCTCTAGTACTTTTCTATTACTTGTAGTATTACTCAACATTTCTATAACAATTGCATACAGGCACAGGTTCAAAATTTACAAAATAAATATTTCACTGGTTATTATACATAAATATTGTCCTAGAAAAAAAAATTGTCTTGCGTTCTACTGTTTTGGGGTTTTTTTACTTCAATTTTACCTCGGAAATTGCTAGAACAATTGACAAATAATTCCAAAGAAGCGATAAGTATCACATTGAGTTAAATGTGAAATTTACAAGTAGAAAGACTAAAATGGCATTTTCTTGTAAAACATACTCTAATAACCTTTGTTTTGTTTACAATTTCAAATATATATATATATATATATATCAAAAATAGTTCCAAATAAAGCACATCAGAATTGTACGTCTCTAAACTGGCGTTTGGTCACTGAATGAATCTGCATTTTTGAACAAATCAACTGAGTGAATGATTCAATTACCTATTCTTATTAACTGTTTCTGATTGGATGTGTTGAATAAATGATTCAATGACTCAACAATATACTACAATAACTTTCGAAAAATATTTTCTGACACTGTAGCTAATAAGTCTAATCTCATACTTTAGCATGATTTCTCACTTGCCGTCCTTTCCCAGAAAACAAACTGACAGAGCACTATCCCATGAGACAGAAGAGGCATCTGTGATTGGAGACAGTAGAGCATGTTAGCACAGATTGAATGTGCTAGTTATTATTCAGTATTCAGAATGGATGAGAGCTACATTGGAGTGGAATTCAATATGATGAAATCATTTAGAATCAATAGGCTGGAATGTGTCAGTAAGAGCAGAATTTTTACAATAAATGCCAATTGTGTGCATGTGGATGTGAGTGCTTGTGTGTAAATGAGTCCAGGAGCTCAGGGACTCGGTCCTGCAGCTGAATCTCAGTGTCTCTTCCCCCAGGGTCACCCTCATGTCCTCAGAGACTCTGTCTTTCTCGCTCTCTCTGTACTTTTTCGTGTTCGGAAAACCTCTGGGGCTCTTATTCCTGGAACTCCAGCCACAGGAGAGAGGAAAAGAGGAGTAATGCTATAAAGATGATAGATGGATTATTGAATCTGTCCTCCGGATAAATATATAGATAGCTTATTCATGTTTTATACATGGAGTTGAAATCTGGTTGAAATGTGGTCTATAATAATTTCTTATAGGATTAGTTTTTGGTTTTTTGGGGGTTTTTTTTGCATCAGATGTGAATCTCCCAGGTGGGGAAAAAAAAAGTGCATTAAAATACACTTTATTACAGTACACTTAGTACACTTCCATAATGTAAATGTAATTATATAATTACATTTCAGTTGAAGTGGCAAAAAATCATGTGAGTGACAGTTACATAAATACTTTACATAACATGCATAACATAATTTTTTTTTTTAATCTAGTAATATTTAGAATCACACTTCTTTTTCTCAAATAGAGTGAGAACTGACATGTTGAGTCATTGATGTTTTGTTAAAGTTGTACAGTCACCCCATCTCCCCTACTTTATCACACCTTTTTGTTAGTGTAGTGTCTTCTTAAAACAAAGATTTATTAAAACTCCTCATTTTGCAGTCCTTGAACTCCTGTGCACGCATTGAACGCAGAATGTTTGGATATAGGACATCTGTGTTGTTGTGGGATAACCCATCATCACCTGTTGGATGCTCATAATCATATCACGAGTGTTGCTGCAGAACGCTGGCACTGCCATGCTAGAGAAACTTCACAGTGAGTTAGACGAGAGCCTGGCATCAGCCGCACCAAACAATTTACAGTAAATATATTTCACTGTGTTTGGCCACACACAAAGAGCTCCAAAGAACATGTTACGGATCACATGCCCATGAGAACTCACTGTATTTACATCTCAGACTTCCTTAAGGAGTATCAGAGAATGAGAACTGCAGAAAACCCTTAGTCAGACTGATTTTACTGTATTTATGGCCAGGGCCAAGAGATCCCAATAATATAGGTGTAAAAATGCACATTTTCAAAATAACCTTTTGTTTGTTTGTTTGTTTTTACAAATAAAATTAAAACAAATCCAAAATTCTAACAATACAACAACAATGCAATAAATAGCATGTGAATGTGCATTCTTCTTGGAGGACATTTTGTGCACATTATCAAGTTATACTATACTATACTATAATATAATATAAGTAAGGGATAATCAACGGCTAGCTGTGCATTAAACGATTTGAATGCACGACGTGGAGGCGAAGAACCACCCGACGCGCAGCGAAGTGCATTCAAATCGTTTAATGCACAGCTAGCCGTTGATTATCCCGTTTATGCCATGGTCATTTACCAGCATTCACATATTAAAGATGTTAATCATATTTGCGCTGCAATATTTGACCGAAACGATAAAAATTACGGTTATTTTCGTCTGTATTACTATTCAACTGTAACTGTATGTTACTATGGTTACCAATGTTTATAGGAAGCGCATTAATATAGAACGTGATTAAACTGACCTGGAACTACCTGTGCAAGCAACACCTGCCAGCCAATCAGAATCAAGTATTCAGACAGACCATGGCATAATATAATATAATATAATATAATAATAAAGTACTATTTTACATTTTTATTTTTTTTTTATTCTGTATTAATTATCAGTTCTCAAAGATTTGAAAAATGAATCAACTAATAAATGTCTGTTGTTTTAGATCAGTCAAAAGAGGTAAAAACTGATTTTTCCCCACTATTATATACAACAGGATCTGCATTTTCCTTATTTAATTATTTATTTTAATAAGAGACAATAAATGTAACTGTGCATCAAAATCACTCCTTTCCTGGTTAAAAAATACATAAATAAATCAGTCAAGTCAACAAATTTGTGTCCGCTAAATGTTACGTTGTCTGTCCAAAAAATAGTGCAAAATATGCGGTATATTTACGAGAAGACTGCAGAGATCCAGCGAGTAGATATTCTACACTACTGGATGTTTTGACTACGTCATCACTTTCCGAGAAGAAGAAGAAGAAAATGGCGGTCTGACGTGAGAATATATTTGTTCTTCATGCCCTGAAATTGAAAGATGATTTTTATTTATTTTTTTTAACTTTTTGATTAATTGACAAGCACATTTCACATTTATAACCGAAAAATGACAATTTTCACGTAGGCCTACAGTAAGGCAGCATTTACACTGCATGGTTCAAGTGACCCAATTCCGATTTTTTCCTCCCATGTGGCACAGATCGGATATGGCCCACGACCATGTAAGCAGGAAAAAAATTACATGGATTCCGATATTCTCCGATCGGTTTCAGGCCTCATTCATACGTGGAAATAAATCAGATTTGAATCGGATCCGAGCATTTGCGCCTGCCGTGTAGGGGACAAATCAGATCTTCCCCTGTAAATGCGACTCCTACGTCATTGAAAAGTGAGTTTTTTTTTTAAACATTTCGCGCTACAGACATACCTGTAACAAATGAAACATCTCTAGTTGAGTAGCAGAGTATTAATTTCGTTCGTCCGTGTTAAATGAAAGACGATCTGACGCTGAAATGTGCTGCTGTTGTCAATGAAGGCGGCTCTTGTACAGAGGAGCGCTTCAGTCCCGTTCGTTCCATTGAAACCACAAAATTAAATGCACACAAACATGTCCCTGCCTTTGATATACAATCACTGATGAACGCATTTGGTAATTACTAAAAAAACACAGACGATGTGACATGCTTAACATTATAGAACCTGAGTATTATTCCACTCGCAAGCTTTCAGCGGAGCTGAAGATCTTCGCTGTCCTGAAGAATTTGCACGGATATATAATTATTTTGATGTAGTCTATAGATGTGGCTATTGCATTAAAAACGTTTCTATATGAATTCCATGTCAATAAATTAAACTAAATGTACTATTCAAATTGATTTGTGATGTCATATGCTATTTTTGGCTTGTTTCACCAAGTGCAGTGTAAAATGCACACTTCGGATACAGGTCACTTTTAAAAGAAATGTAAGCACGTCGTCCAAAAAATCGGATATAGTCACAAAATCGGAATTGGTCATCAAGACTTGCAGTGTAAATGCAGCCTAAGTCGTGCACGTACATGAAAAAGATTTTTAGTGTGTGCATGTCTTTCTGTATGGTGATGTAGGGCAGTGGCAGTCTTTAGTTGTGCATTCTCGTTCAGGTGTATACAAATGATGTGTACTGAACAAAGACATGAGGGCGTTCGTCTGAACAGCTGGGTTCAGAGTCACAGCGCTACACCTCAGCGACCGCAGCCAGAGAAGTCAGCACGTAATGACAAACAAGCCAATGAGACGTGTTGAGCAGGAGCAGCCCGCTGGCTCTAATCAAAGCAGTGATTTCAAAATCCGGCTGCTGACGTGTGATCCAGATCTTCAGCTAGATAGACAGGTCATGAAGAGTGTCTGACTGTCATCAATTCGACGGTAAAGCAGGAAAACCCTGTGCAAACCTACCAGCATCACACATGCAAAAAAATGAACCATATATGCAATACTTTCAGGACGTGATGAGCAATTAAGATGCTATTCGCAATTTTCTGCCCTTTGGCAAAAATTTCAGTAGTTTTAGACAAGATCGTTCCCAGTGCTTCAACAACACAAAGCACACTTTTGCATGTTTTCGACACTTAACCGCATGTTACAATTTACAATAATGAAAATGTATTATAGTTTAAATTTACATTAAATTCAATTAGTTGAACAAGAGTGCTTTTTGATTCACTTAAGTCGGACTTCAGTACCTTTATATGCAATTTAATAATTACGTCTATTGTCTTTGAAATACGGTTAAAGTTACTACTGAATGTACTGACAAGCATTTATGATTAACTAAAATATACTTAAATGTCTAGTACTCTACTATACTATATACTATACACACACACACACACACACACACACACATATATATATACTATACTATAATAGATATACTGTATGTCTATTCTATTGAAAGTTATGAGGCGCCACAAATCAAACTTCGCTTATCAATACATACATAAAACACGTGCATATACACCAAATTACTCGCATATACATGTATACTATTGGATGTTCAATACATATATATGAAATACACGTGCACACTAATATGAAATCCATACCAATACATATTATGTTAGTAATGAATGCATATACACTTGTGAATAGCTTGTGTACATATAAACGTGACGCATGCATACTATAGACACTCGCCTATACATATAAACTCGATCCATGCGTATACACCCACAACAACACACACACATACATATAAACTCGCTGCATGCACACACACCTATACATACTCACATATACATATAAACTTGATCCATGCATATACACCTATAAACACTCGCACATACATATAAACTCGATGCGCGCACACACCCATAAAACACTCGCGCAAACATACAACATAAAATTCACAAACGTATACAATTCCGATAAGAAAGACGCATGCTTTAGTTGTGTATATACGTATATGCAAGTGATTTTATATGTGGATGTGCGTGAACTTTTCAGTGCAAACGGAAGGCATTTCAGTGTAAAAGGAAGCAGCGGCACTTCCGGCGGCATCTCCAGATGCCGGGACATTTGAAAATGCTGTGGCTTAATGCATTAAAACAGTGTTTTTAAAAGACCAAACTCAATAAACACATTATTAATGAAGCATATGATGTATAGACAACCAGATGAGTCCAGAATAAGAACATAACGCGTTTAATTACGCGTAAAGCCTTTTCCTCCCATAATATGCTTAACCTGGCTTAAGGCGTCAGTTTATGGGCGTCGGAAGCAAAATAAATGTGGGTGGGTCCTCCCCCAGAAAAAAAATAAAAAATTACTGCAGTATATGCCATGTTCTGTAGTCTGGTGCCTTTTAAATAACGGAGTGTCTATTTACACAAAGTGCAAATAGGCCACCTTGTCGGCAGGGATTATTTATCTCTGCTCACTATCGTAACAATATTACAATAGACAGCTATTTCTATGCAATTCCAGTGGCTTAAGTGGTAAAGCGTGTCTTTTACCGTCCGTCTTTTACCGAAATCGTTCTTCTCCCTTTTCACATCTCTTATTACATCGGAAAGGCATTTGTTTTCAATAAAAATGAAGGAAATAATCTAAAAGTTTAAATAAAGTATCGGGTAGGGTTAGGTGTATCTGAGCAGCAGGTACGCTCAGATGCTTTGTTTACTTTGCTGTGTCTCGGTAGCGCAGCAGGCGCGAGTAACTAGTGAAAACACGGAATTGAGTTTCATTTATATGGACTCTGAATGAGCCAAGTGCAATAGATTTGAGGAAGCAGCAGTGTTCAAGGCTGTAGCTAAATGAAGTTTAATTTATTAAGGCATTCGTCATGTCACGTGGAATGGATTTGACTGACGGCGCTCTGAAAAGTGCACAGATTCGCTGAATTAGAGACGGCAAAAGTGGGTGGGACCAATATCGGTCTTCAAAAGTGGGTGGGTACTGTCCCACCCACATACAATGGTTCCGACGCCCATAAACACATTATTAATAAAATCAAACTATGTACTATGTTATTGCGTTTGGTATTTTAAAAACACTGTTTTAATGCATTAAGCCACTTTACGCGTTTTAAAATGTCCCGGCATCTGGAGATTGGCCTAGTGGGCAAACTGACTGAATATATTTGAATATATTTTGCCAATGTCTCACCTTAGACAATATTGGACACCTTCCAATATTTCCCTTACTGTACGTACAGTACACAATAATTTTACATGAAAAATTGGACTTACATTTATTATTACAATCTATGAAAGGATGTATTGGCAAAAAACTCACTGTAAATCACTACATAAGTAATACAAGCTTTACAGTTTGACAATGTGTTATTTTAAAAGTAATTTTAATGAAAAATACATCGGACGTTTTAACCAGTCGGTGGAATTGTCAGACGGTTCCTTAACCATCAAGCACAATAGCGCTTCAAAACTTTCTCCAGTTTAAATTTACTGCTACAATATAGAATTTTAAATATTTTTTCATGATATTACTATTTTTTTCCAAAACCGCCAAACTCAATACACACATTATTAATAAATCATACTATACTGTACATAATGTGTTTACTGAGTTTGGCATTTTAAAAACACTGTCTCAAGGCATTAAGCCAGGTTAAGCATATTATGGGAGGAAAGGGCTTTACGCGTAATTAAACGCGTTATGTTCTTATTCTGGACTCATCTGGTTGTCTATACATCATATGCTTCATTAATAATGTGTTTATTGAGTTTGGTCTTTTAAAAACACTGTTTTAATGCATTAAGCCACAGCATTTTCAAATGTCCCGGCATCTGGAGATGCCGCCGGAAGTGCCGCTGCTTCCTTTTACACTGAAATGCCTTCCGTTTGCACGGAAAAGTTCACGCACATCCACATATAAAATGACTTGCATATACGTATATACACAACTAAAGCATGCGTCTTTCTTATCGGAATTGTATACGTTTGTGAATTTTATGTTGTATGTTTGCGCGAGTGTTTTATGGGTGTGTGCGCGCATCGAGTTTATATGTATGTGCGAGTGTTTATAGGTGTATATGCATGGATCAAGTTTATATGTATATGTGAGTATGTATAGGTGTGTGTGCATGCAGCGAGTTTATATGTATGTGTGTGTGTTGTTGTGGGTGTATACGCATGGATCGAGTTTATATGTATAGGCGAGTGTCTATAGTATGCATGCGTCACGTTTATATGTACACAAGCTATTCACAAGTGTATATGCATTCATTACTAACATAATATGTATTGGTATGGATTTCATATTATTGTGCACGTGTATTTCATATATATGTATTGAACATCCAATAGTATACATGTATATGTGAGTAATTTATAGGTGTATATGCATGTGTTTATATTGATAAGCGAAGTTTGATTTAAATCCTACGTGGCGCCTCATAGAAAGTTGTTTGTCGTGTATTTAAATATAATATTCATAAACATGAACATTTGTAATGATGATGTAATTTAGTACATGCATTAATTGTAATATCAAATAGCAATACAGTTGAATTATAATCTGGTACTTTATATGTGCATTAGTATGTTAGTCAACACATCAAAATAAGTGTATTTCTGTAAATCAAGGTAAAAGATTATTAAAACAATAGTTCAAATGTGTTTTGAGGTAAAACTTTTAATTTGACATTGTCAGAAAATTAACATTGTAAAAGTGTAATTGTGTTAAAAATGATAGTCATGAAAGTGCCTCTCTTTAAGTGCACTTGAGTAGGCTTTTATTTCATTAGTTTTATATTTTCTGAAAGTATAGTATATTACAAATATACTTTTACAAGTGCACATTCAATATGCTTAAAGGCAGGATTTGGCTCAAAATAATTTTTTGTTATGCTGGTTGAAAGTCATTTCACATCTCGATGGCAATAACTAAGTTAAGCGCTCTAAATGTATTTATATGTATTTATATAATGTGTGGAAGACGTAGGACCATAAAATGTTTGTCCAATTCCTCGGTCCGAGGGCTACGACAGGTTGTCCGACTTGCCTGTCAACATCTAAAGAGTTCATTTGCAAAACCAGTTAACTCCGTTTTTAACAATTTTCAAAAATCAAGTTTTTTCTTTGTGCATTCCAATTCATTTCAATTAATTATCAAACTGCAGTTGGGTTATTTTGATTATTTTGAAATTACTAAAAAATGCTAGCTAACTACCACAATAAAACACAATAAAAACATGATAGCATAATAAAAAAAGTTATCTGTTTTTGCAAATAAACTCTTCATATGTATTTGCATACCTCCGCACATCCTGTTCATATGAAACGTCATCAGCGAGTTAATTATGGAAGGTGTTATTATTGTAATATTATGCGCTTTGTACTCTAATGTTTTCTCACCGGTGAATGAGACATGAGCTAGGGTACCCTCGTGTCGCTTGGTAGCCTCCGCTCTGCCTGTGTGCTTTCTTGTGTTGTCAACGTGTGGCTTTGGAGAGTGATTTGCAGGGAGGGTGGGATCTTATGCTTTCAAAGCCAGCTTTGTCATTCTATGCATCAAAGCGGTGGAAAGATACAGCTTCACTTCAACATCATCATGTTGCATGCAAGTGGTTCAATATATCAAAACATTCAATGACTTGACCGTCATAGTGAGAAAATGGTCTCCGTCCCATTTTGGGGCAATCTGATGAAAGCTTCAGCATGAGTCCAGTAAAAATGTTTTGTGACAAAATTGAAAATGATCCAATTAAATTATTGAAATAATACTTAAAATCTCAGGGGCACTTTAAGTCAATTCTTCAGGTCTAAGCCGATAAAAGTTTGTTAACCCCTATTCTTAAATATGTATGTGAAACTGAATGCTAATATTCAAAAATGGCATCAATAATTTTGAGACACTTCCTGATTTCACAAAATTTTAACACATGCATGCCATAGACGCTAATGACAGAAGCCATGGAATAAAAAGAACCAGATGCAGCTTTAACCCTCACGTTTAACTGTATACACTTTACATACAAGACTTTTATTTCTTGGGTTTTAAAGACTTTGCTTGACTTACTTTAAATGTTAAGAGTGTTTTTGCGCTATTAAAAGGCCCTGGGGTCTCTCAGATATCAAAATAGAAAATGAAAGTTAAAGAATTTGCTCAGCTGTAAGCAGCTTTGGATAAAATAATCTGTTAAACGACTAAAGGTAAATGCATTTGCAAATAACCTGACAGGAAGTTAGGTAGGAAAATTGGACATTTCCCAGTTTCTCTCACTTGTCTCCATCTTTAGAAATCAAATGAACTGCTGCTGATAATAATAGCAGAATGTGAACAAAAAGACAACCCAATATCTACCTCTTCACCAAAACTCACCGTGTTATCATTGTGTGTGCGCTTTTACCTGCACAATCCCTGCTCTACACAACGTGTGGGAAGGTTCATCACATGGGGAAAAAAAAGACCAGTTCAGATTTGGCACAATTTTTAAGAGAGTGTGGGTGCACTGAGCACAATACAGCATTCAGGTACACAACATCATCTCTGCTCAACGCCATCTTAACGTTCAAAGGACGCTTTTAGAATTCAAACGCCGTCGGCAAACAAAAAAAGCAACAGTATCAAACGGATTTGTTGGCACATGCAAATGGTTCAAGTGTGTAAAGAGAGCTGATTTTGCAATTATGGAAAAAAGCAGCAGTTCTTTGTGCATCTGAGCCAAGAATTACACGCAAGCATCATGATGATGCAGCAGCATCGTACTGCAGGAGAAAATTATTGAAGAGCAACCGCTTTTCTAGCTGTACTTCACATTTGCATATACTTTTCATGCAAGGCAGCTACGCTGATTACTGGAACAGAGCTGCGCATTTAAATATCACACAAATCTGTCATTTACTAGCCGATGGGTCATTTAAACCTGAATTTTAAATGTACAAATACACTACTAACTACTCTAACATTGATTTAAGAAAAATTGAACACATTCCTGCATAATTGATGAAAAACACAGGTATTTTCTGCTCAAAACATGCAATCTTGATGCAATCTGGCATGTAAATATACATATACCCACATCTGCAGGCATGTTTGAACAAGGTGTCCCATTGATAACTTGCACTGACCTTGTTTTCAGTTGTCATATAAACAGATATATTTCGATTATGTAACTGTGTGTTGCATAACACAGACTAGGATGACCAATCAGGTATGGCACAGCAATGCATCCAGGTTCCGCACTGATTCTGCAGGGGGAACGAGACCGCCGCTGTTCAGACACTCCAGCCTCGGAAGAAGAGGGCCAGTGACGCACTTCAACGACTCTGTTGTGCCCTAAACTACTTCACATGTGGCCGCCCATCCCTGCATAGAGAAACTCCAGCCGCAGTTTCTGTCTGCACTGGCATGGAACTGAAATAAGTGTGTACTAATGAAGAATACAGAGAAGAACCTGATAGCAAAAAGGGCTGATGAGTATGACATGAGCATCTCAATAGTCCATACAATTACATATTAGATATGTTCCCAAATCTAAGAGTCAGACATGTCCTAAAAGGACGGCCCTTTTGAAAAAGAAGTATACTTTAGCATACTAAAATAGTGCTTGTTACGAAAATAATATAGCTACTCAATTGTGGCCTGAATGCAGTGTTTTCAGATAATCAGTTTAATGTTATTTACAATTAATTGAAATTGAAAATGTATTAATTTAAATTTATTTAAACTATTTAAATGCAATTGACCCACTTAAGTACGACTTCAGTGTATATCTCTATATCCAATTTCACAAATGTGTGTTTAAAAAATATAAACTTGATGCAACAATACTGTAAAATATAACAAGAAAATGAAGTATCCATATGTGCTTCAGTATGTTAGTCAACACATCAAAATAAGTGTACTTCTTTAAAGCATATGGCCTTTTATTTCATTAATATCTGTATCACCGTATCTTAAAAAAAATCTTGATTCTGTGTCTCTTTCCGACTTTCGGTCCATTTCAAATCTTCCTTTTATCTCAAAGATTATGGAGAAAGTTGAACTGGATTAAATACAGCATTTCTTGTCAGATAACGCTATTAATAAAGTTTTTCAATCAGGTTATAAAACTTTACTGTATATGTCCTGTTAAGAGTCTTAAATTATATATTTCTTACGACAGATTCAGGGAAACCCATGGCTCTTGTCCTCTTAGACCTAAGCACTGCATTTGACTTAGTTGACCAAAACATTCTTCTGTCATGCCTGGAGTCTTGTGTAGGACTTTGTGGTACGGTTACAGTGGTTTCGCTATTATTTGTCAAATAGGTGTTTTACTGTTCAATTTGAGCATTATACATCTTCTAACATTCCTCTTGGTTGTGGTGTTCCGCAAGGTTCAGTCCTTGGGCCTGTGTTGTTGTCCATGTATTTGCTCCCCTTGTGTCTCTGTCATTCATGTGCCGATGATACACAGCTTTAACTTCCCCTGCAGCCTAATAACAAATACTCTCTTCAGCCATTGTTAGATTGCTTAAACTAACTTCAGCTATAGCTTTCAAGTAATTTCTTTCACCTAAATGAAAACAAATCTGAAATTATATAGTTTGGTCCTAAGGAAATTGTTTCTTTTAATTTTGATCTTGGCCTCCTCACTCCATATAATACACAGTGTGCCAGGAATTTAGGCATTCTATTTGACTCCAGTACACAGTTTGACAAACAGATTTCAGCTGTAGTCAAGTCAATTTTTTACCAACTTCACCTTCTCAGTAAATTAAGCCCTTTCCATCGAGGAAAAATCTTGAAACGGCTATCCATGCCTTTGTAACTTCTCGGCTTGATTATTTTAACTCGCTGTACTTTGGTATTTCTCAGTAGTCCATTTCCCATCTTCAGTTGGTTTTGAATGCAGCCGCTAGACCAGTGTTTCCCAACTAGTGTGCCGTGGAAAATTGTCAAAACTTCCTTACCTCTTATATTTCGTTATTATTATTTTAAATTAGTGCTATTGGTCATGGTTATGTCTGTTTGTGGGTTTTACAAAATATTTAACCAATTAAAAGCATTCAAAAGAGCTTGTGACTAAATGTCGTAACACCATTGGATCCTCAAAATTGTCAGTCAAACCTCATAACTCCACCCCGCCTCCATTCAAAATTAAAATGTTGCGACGCGCAGTTTAACAGACATCTACTTCTTTGCAATGCAAGAGTAAATAAAGAACTGATGTTTGAATAAATACAGCGTTTACTTTACTCAAGAAACGCTGTCTATAAAGGCTAATGTTTTTGTGTGTTTAAAGAGCAGAGAAGAGTCGCATGTGCTGTCTAGTTGTAGCCAATACACTTTTGTACGTTTTAAATATCCTACATAGCGGTTCGTTATTTAAATCGTGAGATTTTGGCCAAATGTATTAAACAACAAGAGAAACTGTGTGCCCATATAGCTACAATAAACTGTATAACCTGCAAACTGATGAAAACGTGATGCTGTTCATTTACTGCCTCAGATGTGGCCGTTCTAATGATGGACAAAACCAGCCCGATCTCACGGCAATTTGTACATATTTTACGAGGTGGCAAATTCATATGACTTCATTCGTACAAATTCATACGGTTTTTGCTAAATCGTATGTATTTTACGAGTTTCCAATTGGTATTAATTTGTACGAATGACCTACACCTAACCCCACCCCTAAACCTACCCGTCACTGGAGTTTAGAGAAATCGTACAAAATCGTACGAGTGAGGTCATACGAATTAGCCACCTCGTAAAATATGTACAAATTACTGTGAGATAGCGTTGGACAAAACACAGATCCCTGTTATTTGGTCGTTAAAAACCTTGTTAACTCCATTTGAGTATGATTTTCAGAAATTAAGTGTCTGATCATATTTAAAGCCAAAATACCAACTCTGATGACGCATATTTTAATTATTGAAAAAACAAACAAACAAACCAAACTTTTTATATATTATGTTTAGCGAGATTTGTTGCATATCAAAACTGTGCCACGGCAGAAAAAAGGTTGGGAAACACTGCGCTAGACTACTTGAAGGGAAGCGAAAATACGACCATATAACTCCTGTCTTAAAGTCCATACACTGGCTCCCTATCAAGTATCGGATTGATTTTAAAATTTTACTATTTGTCTATAAAGCCCTCAACAACCTGGCACCTCAATACTTAACTGATTCTGCGTATGTACACCCCTTCTAGAAACTTGAGCTTTTGTAACCTTGGCCTACTCATAGTTCCCAGATCTAAACGTAAAAATTGTAGTGATCACGCCTTCGCTACTGCTGGTCTTAAGCTTTTGAATAGCCTTCCTCTCTTTGTATGACATGCCCCATCTATAAGTACTTTTGAATCTTATCTTAAAGACATATTTTTCACCCTGGCTTGTAACAATCCTTAGTATGCTATCCTGGGTTTCCTGCTCTATTCTGTTGATCTTTTTTGTATGTTTACTTTACTTTTATTCGTTGTGTTTTTATTCTTTGTAAAGCACACTGTTGTTGAAAATATCATATTATCTGCAAGTGTATTTTAAAATGAAATTTCAAGATTGGAAATAGACTGCAAGTGCACATTCAATAATCAATACAATTGAGCACACTTATTTTTAGTTGAATTCATTTGAAGTCATAAATGAATCATTTAGACTGGTTTTGAACTGATTCGTCAAAAAAAAAAAAAAAAATGTATTAATTAATTAATTCAACGATTCAATAACAGACACTGCTATGAGGCATGTTAGCATGTTGCTAATCTAACGATGTAGCTCTAAGTAAACATCGCACAAATGTGACCCTGGACCACAAAACCAGTCGCTGGGGTATATTTGTAGCAATAGCCAAAAATACATTGTATGGGTCAAAATTATCGATTTTTTTCTTTTATGCCAAAAAACATTAGTATATTAAGTAAAGATCATGTTCCATGAAGATATTTAGTAAATTTCTTACCGTAAATGTATAAAAAAATTTATATTTTTTGTTTAGTAATATGCATTGCTAAGAACTTCATTTGGACAAGTTTAAAGGCGTTTTTCTCAATATTTAGATTTTTTTGCACCCTCAGATTCCAGATTTTCAAATAGTTGTATCTCAGCCAAATATTGTCCGATCATAACAAACCATACATCAGTGGAAAGCTTATTTATTCAGCTTCAGATGATGTATAAATCTCAATTTCGAAAAATTGACACTTAAGACTGGTTTTGTCGTCCAGGGTCACAAATATTGAGTAAAATGTAAATTATGATAGTACAGACTAATTTTAATCTTTACAGTATTGAATAAAAAGTCAATTTACTGACATTTCTCTCACTTTGTCCGCCATCTTGGATTTTTTTTTTATATATTTATTTTTTTCATTGAATTTGGTGCAATGTATTCTTTGATTTTCTCTCAGTAAAGGATACTGCTGTACTGATGTGCTGCTGCCTATAATTTGACTAAAACAAGAAATCAGTAGGATTAGCTTCTAGAACAGTCTGGAACGTTCATGTGATGCCTTCATATGCCACCTCCAACGGCTCTGATTTATGAAAGCCACTGGTGGTTCATGTTTTGCAACATCCATTTGAATGAACCAAAAGTTCACCTAACACTAGATATGTTTGCTGTATTGTGCTGCTGAGTCCAAACATCAGTCATGTTAAGGGCTGTAAGCAACGAGGCCTTGCAGTCTGGCAGCACATTTAGGCACATAAAAACACTCTCTGCTGCCTGACACAGCTCCAGATTTTCCTCCTCTGTGAAGCTCTGAGTAATGAATCTGACTCAAACAGAAAGACAGCTCCTTCCACTTCAGATCGAAACAATAAGCATAAAGCAGAAAGTGAACATAAGGCCATCATGTACATATGATGTGCTTGAGCGCATGCACAGAACTCATGTTTCTCTCTCTCTGTAAACAGAGCGCGCTCACGCAGTCACGTAGATCAGTCGCCCTCTTCAGGCGATGAGAGGCATTGCTACAGATATTCTGCTCATGACTTCACAATCACTGCTGCTCAGAGAAATATTTAATATCTCAGCATGCTCAAATATAATATCTTATTTGAAAGATTCATCCCCAAATTAAATGGATTCACTTTAAAAATTTAGCTGATCTATTCTTCTAGTGTTTTTTTTTTTTTCTCTTTTATTTTCCCTGCTTGCAAATTATCTGGTGCCTTTTGGTACAGAGTGAGGATATGATATATCCGGGAAAAAGATTATTGTTCCGAACTTGTCCTTTATAAATATTAAATATGGGAACTATAAAGAAGAAGGCCTTTTTTGATTGATCTGGGTAAGCATTTTATTCAACATTTATTTCCCACCCCATTTGTAGTTTTTAAGAATTATTTGATTTTCTAAAAGCCCTGTCAAAAGAATAAAAAAGCTGTGATTTTGTTGGATTTACAGTAGTTGATAAATATAATTAATTTTCTAACTCTTTGATATATCTATTTTTGCGTTTAAAAGATGATTTATTCTTGAGTTTTTACATGTTTTTTTTTTTTTTGTATTTATTTTTTATATATTTTATAATTTTTATATATTTTTTTCACTTCTCACTTTCTAATTTTATTTTGTGTCTAAGCACCTACCATGAGTAAATTGATTGTAATCTGAATACCATTTTTTGTTTGTTTTCTTAATAAAAACAAAACAAAAGAAAAAAGTATATATTAGGATACCTAAAGGAGTTCACAGTTGTTCCATTTTGTTTCAATTTTGTCTCAGGTGTTTTTCATAAAATGCCTTATTTTTAATGAAAATACATGCAATTACAGTATGGATACAGAGCTGTATTAATGTGGATTTTGATGAGAAATATTGAGATCTCTTCTCTGAGACTTTTGTATCTTGACAAATCTGAGCACAACTTGAGACATCTCTTCTGAAACTCCAGATGAGAAACGTCTGAGAAGCAGGAGACAATCTCCATTTGTTCAACTGAGATCTCATGAGTATTGCTTATGGTAATTAAATCGTCATCTAAAAGCAAGAAGCATATTTTCATTTTATTAAATACTTACTGTAAGAATTTCACAAAATATCCAGTGGTGATATTTTTATTTTTTTAAAGTTCCCGAAAGGAAACAAAATCGTAAGCAGAAAAGATTCATTAATTATAAATACTCAAGGTCAGATAAAAATGACTGAATCACACAGAAATGCAGAAACCATACATGGATATTTCAGTTCTGTCCAAAGATGAAGAAATTGTCTGTAGTGCCGTATTTACATACGTTTATGTGTTTTTATTTATATATGTGTATGTTGAGTGTCAGGAATGAGGATGAAGATATAAAATAACTCCCTGGTCTTCCAGTCTCTTAAGCACGAGAGCCTCTTGATTGAGATCATGGTAGGAATTCTGCAACAACAACAACGACATTCTGTAAAGCAGCGCCACGTGACATACGGTATACGGAAACATGAGAATCAAAGCACCAACCACAGCTCTGTTTTTCCATTGCAAACAGACGCTTTATACTAACCTTCATGGATTTCATTGTCTCCTTTCCGTAATAGTGGATGGGCTGTTTCTGGTTCCTGGACTCTGGATATCCGAATCCAGCCACGTGCACAACGTCACAGTAGTTCAGTGCCACAAATACTGCCAGAATGCCAGTGGTGGGGTGGACTGGTTTCTGACGGACAAACAGAGAACGAGCTGATCAGGTAAAGTGTGTTTAATAGTGGTTGTCCTCCTGCAGGGGGCGGCTGAAGACAGCTTTAACTCTCCTCTGAAATAATTAAACCCCCATGAAATCTTAGCTTTAAGTTCAAGTCAACTATAGCAGATTTTATTGTTTATTTGCTATACAAATGTGTCTGATCAAATTATCTCCCTTCCTTTAGTCCCACTTTTAAACAATTTTATGAGGTTTTAAACTTTGTAAAAACGTTTAACACACACACATACGCTGCAATCAAAACAATGCAATAAACCATTTCAAATGTATTCCCTGTAAATTATTGCCAGACATCAACTTTTAAGTTGGAAACTTTCCACTTACAGTAGTAAAAGAAAGTAATGCATCTTGGTTTTTCCAGCCCTGACTGCTTAAATTGCGTCAATCTCTCTCTCGTTCCAAGTCATTAGCTTTTTCACATTGCTCCATGATTTCCGCAGCTACTGATCTGTGTGCTCCCACACAAAACACACTCATACATCTCCTCAAAGACATCGCACATCTCAGCCTCCCTTTCCACAACACTGTCACCATTTCATCATGTTCATCATTAGACCAAGAGTTCAGCATCTTTCCTTTCCAAATGTGGCTGTAAACATAGACGTATAAAACAAAATATATATAAAACAATGTTCCTCAACGTCTAATATACAATATATATATATATATTAGTGCTGTCAAATGATTAATCGCGATTAATCGCATCCAAAATAAGTTTTTGTTTACAAAATATATGTATGTGTACTGTGTATATTTATTGTGTGTGTATATATATATATATATATATATATATATATATATATATATATATATATACATACATGAATGTATATATTTAAGAAAAATATGTTATGTTTATATAGAATATAAATATAAACATGTAAATACATGTAAATATTTTCAAAATATATACTGAATATGTTTGTATTTATACTGTATATCCATAATAAATATACACAGTACACACACATATAATGTAAACAAAAACTTTATTTTGGATGTGATTAATCGCGATTAATCGTTTGACAGCACTAATATATTATATATATATATATATATATATATATATATATATATATACATATATAATACACATTTGATATTTAAGTAGAGCTTAAGTGTCTATAATAATAATAATGCCCACATCTTTAGAGGATAGACAGACAGACAGATAAATATTAAATAAATAAATATTATTATTATTATTATTACTATTACTACTTCTACTACTATTAAACTCATAGCTATAAGCTGTATTATTTTAGTATCATTGATGTACTATTACAATTTATATTAATATTTTTAATTTGTTTTAATATATTTATATATATATATATATTTTCCGTTTTCATTTTAAATTTTGTTAAAGTTTTGTTAATTTTGTTGTGTGGTTTTGACATTCAGTTTTTAGTACTTAAAGACCTAAAACAACTCAAATAAAATGAGAAGTCATGCCTTGGCAACTAGTGGAAAGAAAAGTTTTATTTTAGTTCACGTTTATTTTATCTCAAGCAACAAAAATGTTTTTTTTTTTTTTTATGTTTTTAGTTTTAGTTAATTATAATAACCCTGGCTAACTAGTAACTAACTATTTTTAAATAGTAGATAAAAATAACAGTGTTCAAAATGAATCCAATACTCCTGGAAATCATTATTTTTATAAACTCCCTGTTATTTTTATTTTATTTGCTTTATATAACCCTGTGAACCCTGAATAAACAATGCATGTTACTAAGTCACAGACTAGCCTAATGATTTCCTCTAAATATTTTCCATTTTCTTGTTCTACTTCTAATTTTAGACAGTGGCTTTGCTAGCTTCCTACTGACGGCAGACAGGAAGAAGGCTGTGCTGGTTTCTGCTGATCAGTGTCCAACTTAAGAACTAGTTAGGCCTTCAACGTGTTGAAGGTCGACTGAAGATATCACTTGTTATTTCAGTCCATTTCTCTGACTAATAACTCCAGAAGCGGCTGTGTATGTGCACGTGTGTTTCCCACAATGTTCCTCATGTTTATTGACGGAGCACGGCTCGGTTTGCCTGCCTCCCGAGCGCGCCGTCTCTGCGTTTCTGGCCGGCGGCCTGGAGTTAGCAGGGGTCCCTGTCTGCGCGGTACACGAGGTCAACCTTCTTAAGCAGCCAGAGGAATACAAGAAGCGAGACGGTACATCTGATGCACGTGTGTCTGCAATCTATCCAATCACAGCCCAACAAACATGCAGAATAAAGGCCGCCTGACAGAAATATGTGGAGGGGTGTGCCTCCAAAACTACACAGAAGTGAAAGAGGATATACTGTATGTGTGTGTGACGCACTGTGATTAGGTTAAAAATATAGATGAAAAAAATGATAAAGAAAGACAGATTGACACAGAGAGAGAGAGAAGAGTTGGGTGGGGAGGAAGTGTTCTTGTGTTTCCAGGCTGTTACTGGCACGGACCAGAAATAAACAGACACATTTCTGATCGTAATTCTTTGACTCTGTAATTCTGTGGGTTTATCAGGACACATGTGAACTCTGAATCGAAAAACACAACAGACACCACAACACAACATCGCCAGCTGGATTGTGATTTTATTAAAAACAGCATCGTTTATGGTTTAAGTCGATCTGTAAGACCAGTGGTTCCCAAACTGGGGGGCGCGGAGTTATGATAAGGGGGGCGCGGCGAGGCTAGTGTACATACAGTCAGCCGATATTTATAGGGATGCACCGAAATTTAAAAAGAGAAAAACGGTCCAATGAGCCGAAAATATCTGCCGCGCCGCCCGGCAGTATTCAGCGCGCACTGTCTCTCTCTCTCTCTCTCTCTCTCTAATCACTGCCGTCGTGACACTCCGCTGAATATTCCGCTCTATGAATCTGCGCAAAGCAAAGTCCGCTCAAATAACGCGCCGACAGAAAATTTCTATGTATACTTATTCCTTTTTGCAATAGCGCTATTGTGATGTAACATGCTGTAGTACAGCTGTACTGCACAACCGTGGTAAAATGACGCCACCCTCTCGTGACGCTATGCTCTGCTCACGTGCTCTGATAAGCTTTGTAGGACTATAAAAAAAGTTATATCCGATTCTGTTTAATATAACTGAATAAATATATTGATTGATATTTAATATTAATAGGCTATATTTTTGTCCAATTTTATTGTGTTACTTTCAATAAACGTGGTTGGCTTGTGATTTTTAAATTCATTAAAATTGAGTTAAATTAAAAAGTCTTACAAAAATGACTTAATATTATTTAATAAAATAATAAATAATTATTACAAAGCAGTTTCGGTTTTGGCCAATAATGTTCTTTTCGGTGCATCCCTAAATTTTTATGTAAAAATAAATGTTTTCAGGGTGATACAAAACCCCACTGTGAAATTATCTGGGTAATTATGGCTTCTTGCCACATATGTAAATAAATGAGCACAAAATATGAATTTCATCATATTTTATTACCTCAAGATGACTCGCAGAACCCGCTGCAGCGGTCTGTTATCAGTTCTAGCGGTTGTTGTCGTTAAATAACAGACCATTAGATGGTGCAATTGATTAATCATAAATGAGAATTGCCGCTAGCCAAATAAAATTATGAATGAATGACGCATTCTGCTCTAACCATGGACAAGTTTTTGAAAAGACAACAAATGCCAGATAAACGTAAAGTAGATGATGAATCTACTTCAAATATCACGGGCCTCGATCATTTATAAAGCGTGCGTACGCTCAGATTTGATCGTAGAGTGTGCGTGCGCTTAAATCCACGCCAGCGCTCATATTTATAAAGACGGTCTTTGACGTGGAAAAGTGCTTAGCGTCACGTCAGGGTCCGAGCAGACGTACGCACTTTTTATTGTCGGAGTATTGCAGGTTTTTTAAATGTAAGCTGTTCTTGCAGCTCGCTCTTCTAAATTATGATGATTGGTGATATTTTATATGTTAATGACATTAATTAGGAGTCGTTTACAAGGCAGAGAGCTGAAACCATTCAATTGCGCGCAAGTTGAAGATCATTTGCGATTCATAGATTTCACATCTGAAAGAGGCGCGTTTTCTGTGCTTACGTTCATTCTATGATTCTATAAACGTATGCATATTTGAGAAATGATCGTAAGATCAAATTTAGGATGGTTTCTGAGCAACATTTTATAAATGAGGCTCCACAACTACAACAAAGAGAAGAAAATATGACGAGGCATATCTATATAATTAGATTTTTGTGCAGAGGCGAGTTTGAGAAAATCTGTTGAAAACAATGAATACTGTTACATAGTTAATAATAATAATAATAATAAATAAATGTTGAAGCTGCATGCTTTACTTGTAATGCTTCTACTCTAAAAGTTACTAGTTCCTTAGTTTTTCAGTAAGTTGTCACACACTGAATTTGTGTTAATTACCATTAATGAATTACAATGTTTCAAACAAATCCTCCTGGAGGTGTGTTTATGTGTATGTGTGGGGCTTCGTTTTTATTCTGCAAAAGGGGGGCCCGGCAGAAAAAGTTTGGGAACCACTGTGTAAGACTGATAGTCTGACCTTCACTACTGTAAGTGACGCAAACGAAAAGCAAAGACACACGATTCCGTTTAAATGTTTGCGGCCAATATGACTAATTTTATTTTTATTTTTTTTAAAGAGAATTTAACTGACACGCTCGATTGATCAAAAGTGACAGCAAATACATTCATAATCTTACAAAAGATTTAACTTTCAAATAAGTGCTGTTCTTTTGAACTTTCTATTCATCAAAGAGTCCTGAAAAAAAAAAAAGTATCTCAGTTTCCACAACAATATTTAACCTTGATAATAATCAGAAATGTTTCTTGCGAAGCAGATCAGCATATCAGAATGATTTCTGAAGGATCATGCGACACTGGAGTAATGATGCTGAAAATTCAGCTTTGATCACAGGAATAAATAACTACGATCAAACGATTAATCGCATCCAAAATAAAAGTGTTTGTTTACATAATACGAGTGTGTACTGTGTATATTTACATTTTACTCATGCATGTATATATTTAAGAAAAATATGTTATGTTTATATATTAAATATATTTATATATAATATAAAATATAATAATATAAATGTACTGTATGTATATATGTATTTTCAATATACATACTGTATGTGTGTTTATTGATATATACACATAATAAATAAACAGTACACATACATATATTATGTAAACAAAAACTTTTATTTTGGATTAATCGTTTGACAGCATAGTTTTATCATGTATTCACATATAAAACAGCTATGTAAAATTCTAATAATATTTCACAACATTACTGTTTTTTAATGTATTTTTGATCAAATAAATGAGACTTCTTTCAAAAATATTAAAACGTTTATCAGTCCCAAAACATTTGCATGGAATCCGTCTGCTGAAAATGTATTGACTGTCACCTGGAAGATTTGCAATCAGAAACTCATTTGTCTGTACATTTTGCATAATGGAAATATAGTGTTCCTCACATATAGCACAGGAGACTCAGTTCTGATTTTAAGTTTAACATATATTGGATAAAAGAATCAATCTTTAATTCAATGGAATTGTGTTTTAAATATTTATAAATATTAAATAAAATAATATAATTTAAAAAAAATTTATTTTTAAAAAAAAATTCTAAATGTATACTTAAAACCTTAAAATGTAGGTAACTTTAACGTTAAGAATCCATACACGATGCATTAAAACGCAGCCAAGCTCATCAGGTTTTGGAACAGCCTCATTACAAACGTTTCATTATTATCAAATATGTAAATGGCGCTATATATATATATATATATATATATATATATATATATATATATGCCTGAAATGACACCAAAAGTAATCATATTATTTGGAACAGCTGTTTCCATGGCAATAAGAGTGTTTATCATTCCCCGAATCCTGGCCGTGTGTGCAGATCTCACCTGTTGTTTGAGTGGCTGCAGGGGAATTTGAAGCAGCTTGCTGGCTGTCAGGCGAAGGAAATACGGGTCCAGAACACGGATCTGACTAGCCCGGCCGAGCCAGATCTGGGGCGGAAGCTTCCAGAAACCCTTTCGGACCTAAATCGAGCACAGCGCCTCATGATTACTGGGAATCCAGGTGCACGCTGGCACATGAGGGAAAAAGGTGAGACAGACTGACCCTCTTTTCATCATACAGGATCTCTTTGAGCCAGCGGAGGTCCTGCTGCTTGAAAGGAACCAGGACCAGCAGGGTGTCTGGGTCATTTTGGATACCAGGATTATAGGAGGCGGATTCAGGATAAAACAGACGTAACGTGGTCTTGTTACCTACGTCCTCCTCATAGCCTCTCACCGGGGCATCATTCAGCCTGACACAGAAAGAAATGGGAGCAGTGTATAATAAGGTCAAAGGTCAAATCCGATTTGGAGAGTTGGAATCAGCATTGCTTCCTTTCCTGCATCATTCATTTTTTTGAATGAAATCCAGTACTTTTATCTTACTAATTTTTGGTGCCAATTCCACAAATTGTGCCTGTTTCATGCTTTCTCCCAAAACATGATGTTTGGCGACCATTTGTAAGGTGAAGAAGTCTTGTATTGTTGCTTAATCAGAAAAACACAACAACGACATGATTCCTATCTTCCTCTGAGCCACATTACAACTATTTTCACATGCATCACAGTATTTCATTACCAATCCTATAGCCAGAGTTATGGTCAGTGACAGAAGAAATGCAAACATGAGCCAGATGTTTTGTGCTCCATCTGTATGTTTTACTACATCCAAACTGAGACAGAAAAAAGTGAACAAACGCTTATTTATAAACGTATGTTTAAAGTTCTTTGTCATTCAATTTTTTTTTTCTCTCCTGTACAGATTGTACAGATACAGTTTTTTTACATTGATTCAGCTGATACATTTTTACAATGATACAAATTGTTACATTTGTTTACTTTTTTGTCATCAAACGTTTTGAGATTTTCTTTTGTTATTTTGATAAGTGCACTGAAGCTGTTACATATATTTAATTTTTAAAAAAGTGTGTGTGATGGAAAGTTTTATAGATATTGTTTTAACTTGGCATCATAAAATCAGAGCTGTGTAATGTGTGTGTGTACAAATACTGCAATTCTAATGGGACTGTTGAAAATGTGTCAATTAAGGAATAACAGCGGAAACAAATTGGTATTGGTCATAATTTATGAATATTGACCATGCAATGTAGTTCGTCCACAATTTGTGCACTGTTGACGAGGAAGAGAGGTAAAGCTTGGCAGAAAACACCCCTCATTTAGGCGATTTATGAGGTGACAGGCTTGTGCAGCCAAACTGCATTCCCATTATTCCCTGTGGAATCAAGCGAAAGCTAAAATACATAATAAAGACAATTACAGACCTAATTTACACCCTTTGCCTTTGATTTTGCTTCCAGAATTGGCAGAAAGTTAAAAAGAGAAAAACAAAATATGTTTGTGCATAACTCATAACTGAGTAGGGGGACCTGAAGGCCGCAATAAATCTCACCATAAGCCGTGTGTGTGTGTGTAATTTGTTTAGATTGCACTAGCAAACATTCCTGAGGCAGAGCCAAGCCTGTGATGAAACACTATCAAGGCCACTTGAAAACAAATAATGGCAACACAATGTGAGATTTACCGCCAAAACATCCGGCACTGGGAGTGGAGGGTCCTGTCTGATAAAAAAAGATCAAGGATGTTCAAAACTGTGAAGAGCCACCCTTTAAAACTTTAGCCTACCTTTAATGAGTTACTATTACAGAAATATTATACTTAAAAAGAATATACTGAAGTGTGCACTGAATGTAATGTTTAAAGTGTAATATTCCATAACATTACTGTATTTAATATATTTTTGATCAAATAAATGCAGCCTTTGGGAGCAGAAGAGATTTCATATACTTCAAATATGTCCTATTTGTTTAATGGGCAAAATTTGAACTTTTTAGGCTAAGGTGTTGTTTTGTTTTTTTTGTTTTAATGAGCATAACCAGAAGTTTTACAAGTATCCCTGCTCTCCACGGTCTTATGGACGTCATGGACTTGGCGTGAGACACTAAAAGCACATCCTTATCAACTGACCCCCATGTTATATCTTATTTTTCATGGGAGTGAACCCATGTGGGAAAAAAACACCCATTTCTCACAAATGAGATTAGAGAGGAGCTGGTGTTCTGCTCAAATCTCTGCCTAATGGCAACTTCGAAGCATCAGGATTTGTAACTCAACACCAAATGTCAAGCGGCTCGGCTCTCCTCCCCCGCCGCGATTAGCTTCTGAGAACATGGCGAGGATGAGAGACCATGGAAAAACACACAGCCAAATTCTGCCGTTTGTTAGAGGCTTAGAAAAAAATAAAATGGTATTTGTTAATTCCAAGGCTATAAAGCGGCTTGAGAAACAAAGGTCGAGAAACAGTAGCCAAGCAGAGCTCTAATTGCAGGAGGTATTGTTAAGTGAGGCTATTATATGCCACTCAATAGACTTACAATAAAACAAGAATGCAAAATACAAGCCAGACCACTGGAAAAGTTTTCACGCTGCACACAGAAAGAAAAAATAGTCAGTGGACAATGGAAAACAAGAGATGGAGAGGAGAAATGAACTAAAAGGCTCATAAAACTCTAACTAAAACTTTCTGAGGACCTACATTAGAAAAGAGTCTTTTTTTTTTTTTTTTTTTTTAATAATGTTGAGTCTTTGATGCCAAATAAAGACAGTGTAAGAGAAACACTGAAAGGTCAAACGGAGGTGGAGGTTTTATTTACCTGATCACCACGTCGTATTTGTTAATGATCTCCCCCAGTGAACTGTTTTTTATGGAAAAGCCGTTTCCAATGACTGCACACGTCCTGCAATCTAAGCTGCTGACACACAGAGCACTTTCCATGAGTGCGGTACACAACAAAGGCCACAAAAAGTTAATTTTGTAAATGAAAAGAAATGCTTCAGTTCAGAAAATGTTGCTTGTCAACCTAAATATTATAAGCGATTTTATTTTCTATGCAATTACTATTAAATTTCTACAACTTAAAGGGATAATTTGCCCAAAGATAATTTGCTGACAATTTGCTCACCCTCCGGCCACCCAAGATGTAGACGAGTTTGTTTCTTCATCAGGTTTGTAGAAATGTGTCTCTGCATCAGTGTCTCAGCAATGGATGCTCTGCAGTGAATGGGTGCCGTCAGAATGAGAGTCTGATAAAAACATCACAATAATCCACACCACTCCAGTCCATCAGTTAACATCTGGAGAAGACAAAAGCTGCATGTTTTTAAGAAACAAATCCATTGATAAGATGGTTTTAACTTCAAAACATTGCTAAAATATGAGTCCATAATCCATAATATTGTTTCCTCCAGTGAAAAAGTTGTCTTGTATGAATCAGGAGAGAAATCTATACAGATTAAGCACCAACATTTTGGATTATGGACTGATTAAAGCAACTGATTAAAATTAAAACGTCTTAATGTCTTGTTTCAGCTTTTGTCTTCTCCAGATGTTAACTGATGGACTGGAGTGGTGTGGATTATTGTGATGTTTTTATCAGACTCTCATTCTGACGGCACCCATTCACTGCAGAGCATCCATTGCTGAGACACTGATGCAATGCTACATTTCTCCAAATCTGATGAAGAAACAAACTCATCTACAACTTTGATGACCTGAGGGTGAGTGAATTTTTAGCAAATTTGTATTTCTTTAGCAATGAACATTAAACAAACATCAAAATGAATAGAGAAAACTGATCAAATGAAAAAGTACAAATTAAAATTAATTGGTAAAAGGATTGTGATTAACACACTTGCATATTTAGTCACTATTAGCCAGCACTAAGTAGGGGCTGCAGGGATTTACTTCTCCTTTCATTCTGTCGCGTCACACGGATACGTTTTCTACGTTTATTTACGCTTTGATTTGAACGAAAACAGCGTATCCGTGTGGCGCGGCTGACACAGAACAGCGTACTCAGTTTGCGTCCAGCGGATATTGTCCAAAATAGTGACGCGGAGGAGACGAATTGTTGAATAAAGTCATTATTTCTGTTTTCTTTGCACAGAAAAAGTATTCTCGTCGCTTCATAAAATTCAGATTGAACCACTGATGGCAGATGGACTATTTTGACGATGTCTTGCATACTTTTCTGTGCCTTGACAGTGTCATTTACTTGGCAGTCAATGGGACAGTCACAAACCTCCCGGTTTTCATCCAAAATATCTTAAACTGTGTTCCGAAGACGAACGTAGCTTTTACGGGTTTGGAACAACATGGGGGTAAGTGATTAATGTCAAAATTTTCATTTTGGGTTGGATTAACCCTTTAAATAAGATAATTTTGATCAGGAGCAAGAGCATTACTGTAATTAATTTGCAATGCGTGCAGTAATTCACGCCACACCGCAACTGAAGCAAAAGACCGAATCTGAGGAATGGGTTTCTTCAAGCTTACGGGAGCTTGAGTTCAGAGTTTAGATACTTGTGAAAGCAGCTCGGCCCTACTTCACCTCTCAATGTTTGCTGGCATTGTGTAGCTGGAAGTCACTGCCAAGACCTTCAGAAGCAGGGGCTCTGCAGAGACAAAGAAGAAAGTATTAGAACAAAGTGCACCATTATGAATGTATCATGAATGGACTGCATGCAGAACGATGAGCACCATGCAGCAAAAGCATGTGGTGTACAGAACAGACTAACTTCTTTATATATGTTGACTGAAAGGTTTCGGGGGCATGTGAAGTTCCAGCAACGAGATTTATGAGATCATGTACTCAAGCCAGATTTAACATAAGCATTAGCTTAATGACTTTGCTGTAGATTTAACCATTGTATTAAAGGTAAGATTATAAGAGAGCGGAGCAACAGAAGCTGTACATACCGCTGCCTTTAATACCATAGGGCAGAGCTTCAGCCGACAGATGTTCCCGCCAGAAGAAATCCTGCAGCTTCAGAAAGAGCTCAGTCTTTCGGCTCATGCTGTGTCGATGAAACAAAAGACAGACTCAAATACAAACTACTCCTCAAACTACTCAAATTCATTTTAGACATTTACTTTTTTTGTATATAGATTTAATTGACTTAATGACAGACTTTTAATCTTAAATTTAAATCAATTATAAAAATTATTATAAAAAATAATTAATAAATAAATAAATAAATTATATAAAATAATTAACACAGCCTCCAAAACAGATATTTTGGAACAATATATATACACATACACACACACACGTGTGACCAAACGATATTTTTTATCCCTTAACCCAACCCTAACCCTAAACCTACCCCTTACAGAAAACATATTTACTAGTTTGCATTCAGATAAACATCATTTACTTTTTTTTTTTTTGGTCCTCGTGGGGGAAAATGTCAAAAATTTCAGGTTTTACTACCCTTGTGGGGACATTTGGTCTCCACAATGTACCATAAACAAGTACACACACACACACATACAATACATAATTGTTACATTGTGAAGTTTCATTGTGAAAACAATGTAATGACAGCATTCTCCAGTGATGACTACATGTCAGTTTACAAACAACACAGATATACATTACACAGGGCACTAGTTTGGCTGTGTTGTTTTTGTGTAATGCTCAAAAGCTTGAGACTGACATGTTAGGGTTAAGCAAGCTAGTCTGTCATAACAGCACAGCCAGAATCATCACACGTGGATGTGTTGCTTTTACAGTGCTGCCAGGCTTTAACACGCAACCACTGCCCAAGAGCGAGAGGAGTGTCCTTTTTCATTAAGTGCCCTGTTATTCTCTGGCTACACCAGCTGGAAGAGAAATCCTGATGCTTTTAAGAGCTGCTGTTCGGAAAAAAGCTGTCTATTTTCACCCATTTTTGTGGCTGTATTCTGTGACAGAGTAAACAATTTTGAATACATCGTTGAATACATTTCCCCAGACTGTTGACCAACTGTGTTAACAACTCAAACCTTTTGGAAATTGATCTGAGCTCAGTTTTTGAGTGAAAAAAAAGCATTATTTGTGGATTAGTTTGCCAATGTTGACTCAAAAACCGAGGTCCATAAGCTATTAATGAAGCCTGTGATCAATCAGCTCCAAAACCAACAAAACTATCTGCTATTTGAAATAAAACAAGTTGATAAAAATATCTAATCCAATATTTGGTAATAAAATAGCATAACAAGAAATTATAAAGCAAGAAATATAAGCAGTTTTTTTTTTTTGTAGGCTGGTCATTTTTGAAAAATGCACAGATTTTTGCTTCACAAGATGTTGCTGAGTGAAATATTGCTTTAATGTAACGTGGGTCCCGATGCTGAATTAATGTGGACAGATTTGTCTTTTGAGCAAGCTGAAGTTTTGCCATTGAATGCTCCTTTGTTTCAACACTGAACTGAAACACTATGATTTTTGTTTTGATACTAAAAGGTTAGTCTTCCTAAATCTGATCAAATCAGATAGCAGGCGAATCAACAAACAAATACATGCAAAAGGTGAAACTCCAGATGGAGAATGGGGAGACAGACTCTTCATGCTCAGATGGGGAGCGGCCAGCTGTGTAAACCAATAACACGGAGAACACTACAATACAGAACACACAGATGCCAATCCGCAAGAGGTGGCATGTCGATTTGTAATAATTCCATTCAAATGCTATTTAACCCTCCAAAGCTTTGCAAAAAAAGGTCACACTTTGGCCATTCGTGTCACTTTTCACCAGGACAGGACTGTAGGAATGTAACTTACTGTAACGTAACAATAAGAATGTAACTAACAAAATTTTAAATCAGATCAGAAAAGTGGAAACAATAAAATGATGTACTTCTTTTGTTTGTTTGTTTATGTGTAAATTCCTCTAATTCACCATCATTTGTAAATGCAAATATGCAAACCTTTCTACTGTAAAAATGTACACTTGGATGGAAATGTATCATGTATTTGTGGCAGACTGCTGCCTTCAGGTGGAAAAGAACAATGATATGATGTGTGTGTGTGTGTAACCTTTTTAATGATTTGCACTCAGGATTTTTTATAGCCTTGTCCCTTCATTTTTGTGTGTGTTCGTTCAACTTTGCATCTGGTATATAGATTTTATTCAAAACATATTTTAAATAAATACATTTTCCAGTTCATTTATTATGGTCGATCCATAGGAATTTTGACTGGGAACTGTCAAGGTTTGGCTTTTTTTATAACCATTTATATTTACTGAATGAAGTCAGTCTTTTTGTTTGTTTGTTTGTTTAGATTGCATTTCTAAATATAAGTCATCAAGTTTTGAACCATTCAGATTGAGGAAATCATTTAAAAAAAAAAAAAAAAAGGCTGACAAGCTTACACGTGTTAATGCTATTAAACTCAATGTTTTTGCATCAGATACTGCTGTGCTTGCAAAAAAATAAAAACTTGCTCATTTTCATGTCGTTTTGAAAAATGTTGGTAACCAAAAAGGTTTGGTTACTACCCACTTCCACTGTGTGATTAAAGGAAAAAAAAAAAAAAAAAAAGCATTTCATCTTATTCTATGTTCAACAGAAACAAAAAAAGAAAGTCATACATGTTTGGAACGACATGAGAGTGAGTAAATGATGACAGAATCTTAATTTCCAATTTTCAAGCTCGGTAAACTACAGTTTCCCCAAAACAGGTTCTCAGTGTGAATATGAGGTCACATACTTTAATTTAAGACTCTCCCACTTCCTCTGCAAGCGATAGTTGTGACATAGAGAAACAGTGGGCTGAGGGGCCTTTCCGCTGCCTCCATAGCTTAAAGAAAAGAACAAATCAGTAGTTACCATAAGTACACCTTGAAAGCTTTTGCATGTCTCAGCCTGAGAAGTACAAAAACAGTAATAACCAATGAAAACATAATGTATTTGATACCATGTAGAGCAGGTGACGGCACTAACCTCTCAAAGTAGAACTGGGAGCAATAGTAACAGATGAAGAAGAACACAACCGGGAGGAGTCTTAAAAACCATGCTGAAAGAGAACAAGAAATAGAAAGACAGCTTTTATTGATTAAAATACATATATGTGACCCTGGACCTCAAAACCAGTCATAAGGGTCAATTTTATGAAATTTGAAAGATTTGAATAAATAAGCTTTCCATTGATGTATGGTTTGTTAGGATCGACAATATTTGGCTGAGATACAACTATTTGAAAATCTGGAATCTGAGGGTGCAAAAAAATTAAAATATTGAAAAAAAAAATCGCTTTTAAAGTTGTCCAAATGAAGTTCTTAGCAATGGCATATTGCTAATCAAAAATTAAGTTTTGATATATTTACTAACTATCTTCATGGAACATGATCTTTACTTAATATCCTAATGATTTTTGGCATAAAAGAAAAATGGATAATTTTGACCCATACGATGTATTGTTGGCTATTGCTACAAATACACCTGCGCTACTTGTGACTGCTTTTGTCTCACATATTGTGAGATTGATCAAACTGGAACTGGGCTGCCAACCAGCTATAAAGGAAATCCTGGGTTATCTTCACTTTCACATTGCTCATAACTTCACTTTCACATTGCTCATAACTTCACTTTCACATTGCTCATAATTTACCCGGGGTTAACAATTAATCCTGGGTATTTGTAATCTGACGTTTCAAATCATCTCAGGTTAATGTTCTTATTTGCATATTTGCAGTGCCATTGATTAATAGTAATAGAATAATAGTAAAAGAAAGTTGACAATTCACTTAAATTATTTTTTTTAAATTATTATTTACTTAATAATTTTAAGGCAATGGGTTTCCTCAATTTTTTTAAGTTATGTCAACTTGTAGAAAATGCAGATGTAATATGTGAGCAGTGCTGTGTTGTAACTGATTACATGTAATCCTAATTATGTAGAATCAGATTCCAAAAATTAAGTACTTGTAATTAGATTATATTACACTTTACTCATAATCAGATTAGATATTTTCTATTGCTCACATGATTACATATTAGTTTCTCCCGTCCATTGCTACGGTTAACTCTATGTCAATCACTGCAATTTTGAAAATGAACTCCACATTACTTCATGTAATCTCGATTACATGTTCTGTTATAATATAGTCAATAAAGCTCTTGACATAGTGTCTGCACACTAGGGATGGGAAGATTCGCTCGGTGAATCGGCATAAAAAGATATATGTAGAATCTTAAACCTACATATATGTGTATTTTTTATGATAGCAGTAACTGTAAAGGGACTATTGTAGTAAATCAAATGTAAACTATTGTAAAACAAATGTATTTCTTATAGCATTTAAAATCTAGTCATTTTCTTTATTATTTATTTTCATTTTTAATTCAGTGATTTTAACTTTTAAATTTAGTTATTTTAATGCTTTAAAGAGCAATTTTAGATTGTAATGTTCTAATGTTCTGCTAACTATAAAAGGTACAGCTGTCGTAAAACCAGAGAGAAAGGCTGCATGGCTAGACACTGTAAAAAAAAAAAAAAGTATGGCATGTGAGAGAGTCAGTGGTAATATCATTGTGTTCCTATTGGTCAGTGTTAGAGGAACTGAGTTTAGCCCGACAGTTAGCCTGCACAGTGACTCTAAGCTTGATCTAGGCCTATGTTAAAATTGCTTTATGAAACCAAATCATTTGACAATGAGTCTGACTAAATGAAATAAGCCTGGTTTATTTGGTTAACTTGTTTTAAGAAACAGGCCTCGAGGCATTAAAAGTGATCATATTTTCTCCATTGCATCAAATTGCATTGTGTTGAATCGAATCGAATCGAAATCAGATCACACTGCATCGTAACAGGGGTGAATCGTATCGCATCGGTACCTGATTCATATGCATCTTTAATGTATCTTATTGTTGGCTATGCATCGAGACGCGTTATCGTATCGGCCTGAGTCATGAGATGCACATCCCTACTGCACACAGTTTGTTGTATTGAGAGGATTCATGACTCAAGAAAAAAAATCTGGAGTTTTGAGCGGTGAATGAATTGGACTTGACCTTGAACTTGAACACGAAGGAAGATCAGAAAGTTCAAGAAATCAACAGGTATGTCTGTGATTGGCTACATTGCTCAATGCCCCGAAAACACAACTCTAAATAGAAACTTCTGCGGTTCTCCGCAGAGCACTAACACAAACACACACTGGAGCGTTTGCTGGATCTCTTTCACAAATATCCAATCCCTGCTGAAAAAAACAATAGAACCCTGCCCAAAACACAATAGAAATTGTATTGGTTTTAATGGAAACTATAATGGTGTCTACTGGTATGTGATGGATTCTATTGGTGGGATGTTAAAGCCTATTGGAAAAATGCCCAAAACACACTACAAAAAGGAATTTTGTAATGGTTTTACTGGAAAAAGCTAATGGTTTATAATGGTATTTTAATGGAAACCATTAGAATTTCTGTGATGGTTTCTATTGGGCTTCTATTGTTTTTTAAAGTTTCATCTGAAGGTGCCCTTGCTGTCGTTTGAGGAAGTTTTTTTTTTTTTTTTTTCATTGCATGAGAAAATGGACATGTGGAATAAGAGTGTGAATCTCACATGTGCATTCATTTAATGGTGCTTGAGAAAATAGCTGTGGAGCGTGAAAGCAATTTGTGCTATGAAATGTATGTTTATATATGTATGTATGTATATATATATATATATATATATATATATTGATAAGAGCCATTTTTAACTCCTTATAACGAAATAATGACGACAAAATAATATAAATATAATGCTAGATAAATTTCCCATGAATCAATTCGGGGAAAATACATTAAAGAGAACTACCAAATTAAAATATGCAAGCAGACACCGTCAAAACGGCAATCAAGAAATTAACAGATACCCTCGAAAAACACATGCATCATTTTCAATGTCAACAGTCAGAATTTAAATGCGAAGAAGTGCCCAATATAAGTGATCAGAATAAGCAACGTAATTACAGGTATTTCACACTCCTTCATGCACACACCGTGACAGTCAAAAATGTGTAATTCTGCATGATAATCCGACAATAAAAAATGCTCTTCCTTTCATGTCGCTCTATAATTTCACACAGAACTAAGTCTTTTGTGAAGTTCATATTGAACATAATATAGAACTTTGCACAGTCAAAACTAACAAGTCCAGCATATTTAAAGGATATACCAATCTGGACCGTTTAAAAGATAAAAGACAGGATCGTATATATACCTGTAAATAGATTTTGATTAAATAATTTAACTGTGCTCTGATTTCGGAGTTGCAGTGATATAGCCTTCATGTCATCTCTCCCTCAACAGGTGTAACTCACGTTTTGAGAGTTAAAACACTTCCAGTCTTTAACATCGAACTTATAAATAGGCATTATGGCCACTTAAATACATTCAAAATCAGATCCGTTATCACGCTAAAAGCCCGTCGCTCATGAATCATCACGTCTGTCTGCTGATCAACTAGTGGTTGGCTAAAAGTGCGGCCACGACATCAACATCAGCACTAGATATTGTGCGTGTGTGTTTAGTAACGTTGTGATGACTGACTGGATGCATGCAGTAGGCTATACATGCACACTTGGGCTTGTTCGTTAACCAATTAGCCTATACAATTGATATGTTTTGAAAACCGCCAAACTGACCAAAAACCAGCCCAAATTTTGTCCACCCGGCCCAAACCAATATTTACCCGCACAATGAAATTCAAAACCGCCCAATCTGGCAACACTGGGCTCAAGCCTCCGTTACTAGGTTTAAAATGATGTTTTGGAATTAGCAATGGAGGCGCTGGATGAGATGCAGAAGAAATAATCCTACTCACAATAGCGATTTAAGTACGAATGCCTTGAAATATATCATCTGATCGATGTCTTGAGGTGTGGCAACCGTAGTATAAGCGGAATAATTGACTTCGGTATATATATATTTAAATATATATATATATATATATATTTTACAACTTAATATACATAATATACATGATATGCATATACATAGAAAGCATATAAAATACAAATAAAGCATACTTTAATATTTCAATAACCTTTGTGAAAATAAAATGTCAAAATATGGGTTAAATAATGTCCCATCATCATTCAGTGTAACAGATATATTTATGCAAAAACGAAACAAAATACTTATTCTGACCTGTACTAATTAATGCATCCAAAGGAAAATGTAATAATATAATACATTTTACATACATCATAATTTTTTATATATTTTAAATTATTGAAAAGGTTTTGCTGACGACAAATAAGTAAAATGTTGTGTGAAGGATAGCGGCAAAGACTAGTAAAGATTTAAAATGACAATGAATTATTTTCGTTTTTTTTGTTTTTTGGCGGCTGTGCTGTGAACCTTAAATAGAGTCTTTTAATGTCATCTTCTTGTTCTAAATATGCATGACAAGATTTTTTGGTGTATGAACTATTGTTACACTGAATGACATTTTAGTGAGTGCATGTCTCCTGTAACTCAGGGTAAAGGTTTTTTGCAGACATTATTTTTGTTATCAAAAAAATAATAATAATAATATTAATAATAAAACAAAATAAACAGGACACATTCTAATGTACAGGGAGAAAACATAATGAAGCTGTATTAAATTGTTCTTGTTCTGATGCTTGAAAACTTTTTCGTCTTTGACCCATATTAAAAGGGACAAATGTGCAGTTCATGATTCAGTGTTTTTCATCGTCTCGGTTCACAGTAAATGCTGTTCCACATTCACTCTATCTCCTGCAGTGAGTTTGGGCTGTTTATAGAATACAATGAAAATGCAAGATGATGCGCTGGCATGTAGTAATGAAAATTGTTCATAAATCTGTTGTCAACAAATGTGGAGCTTAAAGTCTTCCAGCGCTGTGCCCACCAAAATAAAAGGTCTATGGTTTAATAATTGAAAGCAAAGAAATAAACATAAATATCAACTAAATAAAAGTGTTGTAAAATATATTTTTTATTAAATCCAAAATTTTTATTTTACAGTACAGTACTACTAAAGTAATGCATTTCTTTAATGATTTGATTTTTACTATTTAATATAACAATATTATTATTATTTGTTTTGTATAGCAAAGACATTAAGACTTAAGATTTTACTACTGTAAAATAAAATTGTTGTTGTACAGTCATATAGAATAGGTTCCAACAGGCATTAATAACGCTATGTCCCTAAATTTAGTTGTTTTCTCATATATATTATATTGCGGCACATAAATATTAGTCTCTAAAACTGAACGTCACCTGTGCTTCTAAATTTTTGACTAATGTGCATTATTATTGATTTATTTTTTATAAAGTAATATAATAATATTACATTACATAATTGAACCATTAATGTAATAATAATAAGTATGTGTGTTACAGAGAGAAGCGTGGCGGTGTGCAGGTCATGATTCAGTATTGCCGCCATTTTGATTATGAGATAAATATAAGTATTATTAAATAATAGTATTGTAATTTTGTAATTTACTGTTCTAAAATAAAATTATTTTTATTTTACAGTACAATAGTATTACTACTAAACTAGTACATTTCTTTAATAATCCAATTTTGATACTAATAATTATTATTATTATTATTATTATTAGTGTATAATCATATACAACAGGTTCCATAAAAACAACAACAGACATGACTTGCACTATGTTCCTAAATTTTGTCATAAATGACCATAATTGATTTTCTCATGCCTGTTTTTACACAGTATGTTGTGGCACATACTCGACTTCAACTGTGCTCCTAAATGCTGTTTTACTGTAGTACATTTTTTTATTTATTTGTCTATATCTCTTTTTGACAATATAATTTAAACATATCACATATTTGCTGCATAGTCTATCAATTAATATGCGATTACACAAAAAAAAAAAAAAAAAAAAGGCTGTTTAAAGTGTTCTAGATGAAGTGAAGCATCTCAACGGTCCTGGCCAAATACCCCTGTACTATTTACAGTATGTGTGTTTGTGTACTCACTTTTGGCTGCTTTTAAGGTCATCTTCACTCATGCCTTTGCCCTCTGATTTCTGAACCGCCCATATTGCTCTCCTGAGGAAACACAACATCACATCACGTTCACCATCTCTCTCCTCACACCCCATGTTTGTACAAGACACCACAAGAAAAAGGTGAAAAACCAAAGAAGACACACAGGAAGATAAAGTGAAAACAGTCCTCGCAAGCGTTTTTTCTTGTCCGTTGTGTATATTTCACTTCCTCACTTTTTATATGATACTTTCACCCTAAAGAGTGTGTTTTTGTGTCAGTGTCGGAGAGGGAGTGAAGAGAGCTTAAAGAAAGGATGAATGTAACACAGTTAATCTGGCCTGATTCTGGATTAAATCGATGTCTCTCACAGACCGAGCGATACAGTACATGCACACGTGCTCATGCATGATCACACGCCCTAGACTGGTTTCCTGTTATTTCTTAGACTAAAAGTTTAACAGGCAAAAAAAAAAAAAGGTTACTGAATTAGCACACAACAATGTGCAATGCTCTCCAATAACCTAAACAATGCAACTGATCGACTTGTTTTCTGTGAGAAATCATGCATCAAATCAAATTCACAAAGATGTATTAAAGGTTAAATGCATAATGACTCAATCAGTGTACTGCTGATGTTCTCACTTTTGCAGTGACTTCAGCATTTCAGTGGAAAACTGACTCATTGAAGTTTGTAAACTCCCCTGAAAGCATAAAGAAAAGAAAGAACCATTATCACAGTCCATAAAACCGAACACGTCATCTCAAATAAATAATTTATACTATCTACGTAGTTAAAGATCATTATAATTTAAGAACTGCCTAGCCTCTAATTTATCATTTGGTTGTTGTTCTGAATGTTATGTTTTGTAAGACACATATATTATATTATATTATATTACATTACGTTACATTATATTACATTATAGTATAGTATATTATATATATTATAATATATTTTATTATATTATACTACGGGGCCGTTGAATGCTTGAATCTGATTGACAGACGAATGTTCTAAGGTGTGCAATTATTATCAGAGAAATGCATGTCAAACGTTTTGAAAATTTTAATTTTGGCCACGATTGTTAGTTCCCAGCATGCTTTGCACATAGCTGGATATGTAACAGCTGTGCAGTTACGAGTTTTTTTTTAATTGTCTACAGTCTTTTAATTGCACAAGATAACTCAAAGTCAAATACAAACAGGCCTCACTCAAAATCACAGACATTTGCAAATCAACTTAAAACAAATGAGCGCATTGCACTAATAATATTAATGCCATTGTGTCGTAGATTAAATAATTTAGGAAATTTCACATGATTTATTCAGGTACATTCCATTAAAGAAATCAAGCCTTAAAAACTACCCAAAAAATATTATATGTAATATTGTTACCATATTTCTTAGTTTATTATTATTTTGCTTAACTAGATATAACAAACAATTAAATGCATTAATAAAATACTTGAATTACATTAAACAAACAAACATGCTTTAAAAATAGCTATAACCTTCACAGATAAAAAATATTTTGTGGTGAAGTAAATAGCCTACTACAGAAAAACAAATATAATTTCTACATTAAATAATTTAGTTCAGGCAAGAATTTAAAAGAAAGGGTAAATTCTATATTAGTACTCAATTTAAGCTTGTAGAAATTAAAGTTTGAACTTATAAGTAGATTTTGCTTGGAATTGATTGTTTGACTAAATAATCAAAGTTACTGGTGCAAGAATAATTAATAAGATTACATTCCTCACTGTTTTCGAGTTGTATTTACACTGTTTTATGGTTGCTTTTGTTGCCAGGTTTAGTAACTTGCTGTCTTGTGACATACTCAAACACTGTCCGCTGATTGTTACCATCATTGTTTATTGTGTACCAAGCACTGAGCTCGCTTTATTCATTTGGGTAATAACTATATTGAGTAGACATGTTTGTAAGTGTACCATATGCTTTGATAGCATGTTTGTGTTTCAATGCTATATTGTTTGAGTAAGTGACTGATGAGTATTGCAGAGTAAACTTAAAATAGTTAATTACTCATCAAACTCATCTAACTGGCCACGTTAAATTTACTTATTTCCTTTGCTAATTTTAGTAGATTTTACTTAATTCCATACTTAAATTTTACTTTAAAAATGCAAAAACGTGCAAAAGAAAAATGTATTAAACTTTACTTGTTTTTTTGCCAGTGTTCTCAGATTCACGTCTGCTGCCTTAGTTCAAGTTTATCTCGTGTGATGCAGGACAACAATGCATGGAATGGACATCAACTATTTCACAGGCCTGAAGATACACAAGCTCTGCAGCTCAACAAACATTTTATAATTCCGATGAAATGATACTAATACTATTTACAAGCGTGCGGTCAGGATCCATCAGCAAACACCCGTAAACCACCTGTCTTCAATGCCATTAGCAGAGAGGAAAAGCACTCATCGAAGTCAACTCTTACATGATCAATAAAACTCAAAGCGTAACTTAACAAACCACACAGAAACCTGATCTTATATTTGCATTTTACAATCAAACACAGCATTCAATAAAAATATGAGCGGCAAATGACAAATGAAATCGGGTTCACCACATGACTAGCACTGGAGTTTGCCCTCAATGCATTTTGACATGCAGATGTGGTCAAAACAATCTGCTGAAGTCAAAGCGATCATACGAATGGGTAAGAAAGGTGATTTAAGTGACATTGATTGATGTTGGTGTCAGACAGGCTGGTCTGAGTTTTTCAGAAACTGCTGATCTGCAGGGATTTTTAATGCACAACCATCTCAGAGAATGGTCCAAAAAAGAGAAAACATCCACTTAATGGCAGTTCTGTGGGCAAAAATGCCTTATTGATGCCAGAGGTCAGAGAAGAATGGTCAGACTGGTTTGATCTGATAGAAAGGCACTCATTACAACCGAGGTCTGCAGAAACACATTGAAACGGATGCCAGTCCTGTCAGGAAACTCGAGCTATAATTCACACGGCTCACCAAAACTGGACAATAGGCTACGAAGACTCATTGGAAATACATGCCTATAACTACATTTCTGCATATCTCATAAAACGTACCTATACGTATGAACCGCTGCAGTTTCCAGTTAAAATGAACACTAGATGCAGTAAAACACAGACAACTTTTATTCCTTTTCACACAAAGTATGATTTACAGGGACAGGGTTTCGATTTAAAATTCCTTGCTCGACACTCCAGAATAAATGTAACATGTTGTGGGATTTGAAAACTGATACATTAGAACATTAGCGTCACATGTACAGCTTCATATGGCTGGGTTTTCTACCATTTGCTCATGCGATACGACGTTGCACTTGTGAGGAGAAGTGCTCCAGTATGAATCTCGTGAAACTACACTTCAACAAAACAGCTCAAACCCACGCAAAAGAAAGTTACATTTGCAAGGTTGCATCAGCAGATGCATTTTTATATCACTTTTGCAATCATTAACACTATCGGGTAGATTCAGGGTTGGCTTTGGTGTAGTAGGGGGTTTGTTATTTTAAAATTAAAAATGTATTAAATTACAATGGACAAAACTTCTACAGCTGTTATTAACCTTAATGTTACAAATGGACTAGTTTTACCCTTCGCATTCATTTATCACTGCTGATTAATCGGCAAAACAATCAATCTTTCAACTTCATAATACATTAGTGTGATACCAGTCCAAAAACAGCTTTACATTATGTACAATAAGTCTAAAAAACAAACCTGAGCTTTCTGATGAGTCACTTTTGAAGATGTAAAAATGCTAAATAAACCAGTAACTGCACAATAAATTAACTATATTATTGTGACGTTGCTCTAACATTTAACAACATCCCTTAATAACAAATTCTTCTCGTTTAGGATTTTAAATTTCACTTCAGACCATGCGTCTTCATCATTCTTCTTGTGTATAGAACATTAATAACTCTTTCTTATGAATACTTAACTTTGACATTAGGGCTGCAACAGAAGATTATTTTGATAATCGATTAATCTAGTGATTATTATAACGATTAATCGACTAACCATCGGTTATTTCGCCGATTAATCAGTAGACGTTGATTATTCAGCTTTTGCAATTAGTTAAAATATTAAGTTATACATATTCTAACATAAAGGTCAATTCAGCTTTAGAAAAGCATATTATGTAATTACAATTATTATACAATTAATTGGTAACACTTTACAATAAGGTGCATTGGTTAACATGAACTAAGAATGAACAATACTTCTACAGCATTTATTAATCTTGGTTAATGTTCATTTCAGCATTTACTAATGCATTTATAAAAATCACAAGTTGTGTTTTTTAACACTAGTTAATGCACTGTGAACTAACACGAACAAACAATGAATAACTGTATTTTTATTAGCCAACATTAGCAAAGATTAATACATGAATTTAATACATGTATTGTTCATTCATGTTAATTAATACATTACAATAAGGTATCATTTGTTAACATTAGTTAAAGTGTTATCAATTCATTATACAAATAGATGTATTTGGCACACAGAATGAGACACACTCACCATTTAATTAGTTACATGGGAAAGTAACACATCATTCTGCTCAGTGTTGGGTAAGTTACTTTCAAAAAGTAATTAATTACAATTACTAATTACATCATCAATATTGTATTTAAATTACTTTACTGATTACTCTGTCTGAAAAGTAACTTAGTTACTCAATAAGTAACTTAATTATTCAAATCGCTAATTAGGCTACATCTTAAAATCCCTATAAACCTTAATAGAAATTAAACTGTTTATTCTTTCAATTTGAGTCAAACATAGAATAGTTTAGCCTTTTAGATTTAACACAACTTTAATACTTAAACATTTTTATTAAAAATGTTAACCTTCTTTGGTTAACAAATATAAATACTCTGCAAAATATCTGAATAACAAAAAAGCTTAAAAGTTAAACAATACTTTTCAGTTTGATGTTCATGAAAAGCCCAACTAGTAAAATCTATACAGGTTTATGTAAAAATAACACGTTAACTAAATGTAGGTAATAATAAATTCTTTTTTTTCATTAAGTTAATTTAGAAAAACGTTTGGAGTAGTTTTGTTCGTTAAATATAAGTTTTATATAATGTATAACGACCTAGCGGCCAGCAGCATACAGTGAGCTGATCTTTGCCTATGTTTGATCAATTTAGCCTTCTCAAATCATCTCGACTTGCCTAAAATAAAATCTATAGATATGCTAAAACAGTTCAAGCATATAATCATGTTTAAACGTTAAACCTGCACTATAATAATAATGTGTGCTAGCCAGGGGCGTAAATTTCATCTGACAGTAGGGGGGGACAATAAACATAAAATTTCTCAAGAGCAATTTTTGAAGGGGACACAAATAATACAGCCAAAATTGTACTTGCAAGGATAGATATGTGTACATAGCATGGAGACCGTGTTTAAATATGAGTTCATGGTTCACCACGCGGTCATATTATAATTATTATTTTGCGTCATTCATAGTATTTTAGGTTTCGTCTCTTTCGCATTAATTCAACCGCATTAAATCCACTGATCTGCCACTTAACATCATAGTGAACGAAACCCAACACATAGGTCTACAATATTAGCCTAATATCAGTTCACACACAGGGTTATCGCCGTGTTAGTTGTAGTGGGTGACAAGCTACGATATTAAGCTTGTCAAACTTATAATCGGTCATAGAAAATACATCGGATGTCATAATTTTTTTGTCATGACTAATTTATTAATGATCCAGCATCATCTGTATTAAAGATAAAGAATAATTTCACTCGATGTTTAAAGAGAATAAAATAGCCTTGACAGCCTACTTACACATAACTACCTAGCTCTCTCTCACCGGACTCGTGTGCAGGCGGTAAAGAAGGAAAGCAGGCAGTGGACCAAACCACTGAGGAAAGGGAGGGGGGAATCTAAACATTTCTGAACTTAAAACGTTTTTTTGCGTTTATTTTGTTTTATTAATCACACAATTATTTTAAGTATATGTCCATTATATTATTTCCAATACACAGAGTCACTTGTAATTATATTTTTACGGGGGACAAGCCTTAGATAGGGGGGGTCCTGTCCCCCCGTCCCCCCCAGGATTTACGCCTATGGTGCTAGCCTATATCCAAGTTTGTGCGGAGAGTGGAAGCTAAAGCGCGCTCTGCAGGACACGGAGGCACCAGGGACATCACTTGCATTTTTTCAGAGGAAACAACTTAAAATAGCCTACGCCGTAATTATTTTTATTTATTTTTTCTGATAAAGGTAAGAGTAATACATCATTCGGAACTGTAAAGGGTCTACTTTATTTGTGTGCACTCACAATATCAACAAAAGGTTAAACAAAGAAAACAAACATGATGAGTTTTCTGCCGTCTACCATCAATAAAGATGCATTTCTCTCTAAAGGCGCGTCTAATGAGGAGACTTCATCCTTGCGACAGGGACTCAGAAAACATAGTTGATTAAATAATTCAAATATGTCCTTACTATTTCCCGCGGACACATTCATGTCACATTCAGTCGCAGCAGCACGGTCTCGGCTAATACGGGACGGTTGGCAACCCTATGTATCTGAGTATTTAAGGTTTCTCTGTGAATCAGGAAAATCTGAAAGTAAATGAACTGGCGCGCGGAGGGTTAACGCCGCTGCATTCAATTTTATCTTTAGATGGTGAATTTAGATTTCAAATTCAATATTGATTTTAGAACTGTTGAAATTATTTAGTGTATGTAACGCAAGTACTTTATAAGTAACTGTAATTAAATTACCTAAAAATGAACAGTAATCCCTTACTTTACTTTTTCAGTGGATAAGTAATTTAATTACAGTAACGCGTTACTTAGTAACGCGTTACACCCAACACTGATTCTGCTTAACATCTCCATTTGTAAGTGATAAGAATAAAAATAAAGGTAACGTTAAGTGATGAGATGCTTTGGATAAACTATTTTATTCAAAACATAATGTCTTAAAATAGCCTACCTTACAGGGTTATGATAATGATTTCTGTAAAACAAACTATCACTTTAATTAAATATTTTTTCCCTACTAATAAAAAACATTTTATCATTAGCTAGCTCCACACCGGAGAGCTGCTTTATTTCAGAAAATCAAGATGCAATTCTAACTGAAAGCGACATTGACGTAAAGCTGCTTGATTTAAGGCTATTGCATAAAGTACTATATAAATAAACATGATGTGAGCGGACTTTACTTGAGTAACTGCAGAGCTCATGCAAACATCCACATCGTTGTAATCAGATGCATTTTTAACTGCTGCTTTCACACTGCTGTCAGTTTTTGTTGTTTATTTTGTTATTGAGAGGAAAGCGCGCAATATATATATATTTACATATTCATCAAACGCCGCTCAGGTTCGGGTGTGTCTTCTTCTCTTGAATTGCATCCAGGAGAGCTGAACTACAGTCTTGCGCTACAGCGCCACTCTGGTCGAACCGCAGTATTGCAGGCGCTTGCATATTAGGTCATGTGAGATCAAACGATTACTCGACAACAATTTTTTTATGTCGACTAATCGTTTCAGCCCTATTTGACATCAATCCCAAATCATGTATTTACATATAACCCCTATCACCTCTCTCTGGACGGCACAAGTTTTGTGAAGGTCACATATTGAGCATGCGTTTAGCACCACTCACTGGACATTTCATTTTCATTGTTGCAGAAACATTGCCACATGCACATATTTCCAGTGAGCCTGGGTCGACAATAGAAGATTGGAAAAAAAACTCTGATGTGTCCCGATTTTTGCTGCAATATTCAGATTTTGGTGTAAACGACATGAAAGCATGGATCCATCCTGGCTTGGTGCTGTAATGGTGTGAGGATATGGAGTCAATTTAATGCCGCATATATATGCAAAAGAAAATAAAGTTTTGCAAAAGAAAATAAGTTTTGCAAAGAAAAATAAAGAATTGCAAAATAGATAAATAAAACAGAGCAAAAGCAATGATTTTGCAATACATATTTTCCATGGCCATATCTACTAATTTATTTGCAATGCAGCTTTTATTTTGCGTTTCAGTCAAGTTTGAGTTTGCGATACTGTTTTCCCTTTGCGCTTCACGTTTCTGCGCGTCTCACTTTGTGGCGCTGTTTTGACATGGGGGTGGAGTCAGGGGACGGGGGCGTGTCCAACAGGCCTGGGCATGCCTCCCTGGAAGTGACGTCATCGGCCCGAGACGCAGATCACAGCTGATCCAGGCACCGTCACTGAGCAGAGGCATGCGGGCGGATCGTTTCCTTTTATTCACTAGCTTTAAAACATGCATGTTTTCATTTTATTAACAAATGTATATGTGTATTAGCAGCGTTTGCTCAAGTTAAAGAAGTTGTTAATATGAACATCTGCTGTTTATTTCTCTCAAGGTGTGCACACTTTTATAGCATTAAAATGTGTATCGTTTCATCTGGTTAACTAAATGTGCATTAATAGTGCTTGTTTAAAATCTCTTAACCTGTGCACAGCTCTTTGTTTACATTAGTTCAGAGTTACTGCTAGTTTTAATGTAAAAGAATGCAATTAACTTCACAAACTATACATCATTAAAAGGTCTAAGACTCAAGCTTCATATCCATCTCGACTTCGTTTTCATTTACATAACTCCTGGCATAAATTAAGAAATGACTGGCACTGGAAGTTTAAAAAGATTAAAAAGTCATTTTGGTTTAGTTTTGTCGTGGCCACGAGATATTAAGTCGTGGGAACGTGATATACTGTATGCCGTGGCCATGAGTTTAATCATGCATAAACAAACCCGCGTGACCATAGCAACCTGGGATTATCAGAGACTGATCAAATATATTTATCCATCCCACAGTCCGTTGATCGTGTCTTTTTATGTAATATATGTGTATATTAGGCTATTATTATTATTATTATTATACAGCCCTGAACGTTAAGAGATCGAAATGAAGGGAAAATAAATCAAATACATAACAACGAATATGAAAATATTACTAATACTAATAAAATACATGGACTTACAAGACTTGTGGGATGGATACAAATGTTTTCTTGTCGGCCTATTTTATTATACTTTAACATTCATTCATAATAAACTTAATTCGAATGTTGTCTACATCGCGATACAGTCCAGTACGTAGCCTATGGTTAACACTTCAACCACCAGAGGTCGCTGTATACCTAAAAGCGCCAGCGGGTCAAATTCACCCATGCCATGACTACTGTTTTGATATGGCTAAAAACGTAGTATGTCACTGTATTATGCCACTGTCTTCACAATGTCTAGAGTCATAAAATTATTATTTTTAGTCATTATGAAATGTTTTTGTCCTGTTGTTTTAAGTTCACAGCTATTTTTAAGCAGGTTACACTAATCACTTTTCTTAATGATGAATATAAACCAGTCTGCAATGACAACGAGAATTACGAGGAAATAAATACATATTTGGGTGTTGTAATATTATAGCTAATAAAATGTTTCAAGATAACCCATGTTATTTAAATGACTAAAACACCCTAAATAGACTATTATAAGCAATACTAATTCACCACATTGCAAAAGATGTACAATGACAAATTCAAGTGCACAGTTTCACCTAATTAATGAATTTGTTTAGTTATATAATTTATCATTTGAATAAGAGAACAACACCAATAAACTTGGGGTAATCATAAAAATTGTTTTATTCATTACATCATAGTTCAGATTTTTTTTTCAGGAATAAATAAGCAACACAGTAGCGAACCATAAACGATAAAAAAAATTGCAAACACAAATTAATATTTAATCCAAAGTTTGAACATTTATGAGTAGAGGAATAAACATCTTCATTTGAACGTGATGACAGGAATTATGCGTAAATTTGTCCTGATGGCGCTTATAGGTATAAATGCCCCATTTTTGTTCTGGTTTTATCTAAACAATTTTTTTAACAATAAACAGGGGATTGTAAATAACACAATTTTAGTAAAAGTCAATGACTGTAAGACTTGGATATTTTTAATTGAAAATATATTATGTAGCCTATTTGAAAAACAGCCATGGGTAAAATTACACCGTGGTGGTGTTAATATAATAATTTAATAATGCTTTTTTTTAAAAATAATTTCTTAATTAAAAATAAAATATTAATAAATACATCTCTGATAATCCCAGGTTGCTATGGTCACGCTGGTTTGTTTACCCATTAATATCTCGTGGCCACGAGAAATTTAAACCAAAAAGACTCAAGCTTCATTTTTTTTTTAACTTCCAGTGCCAGTCATTTCTTAATTTATGCCAGGAGTTATGTAAATGAAAACGAAGTCGAGATGGATATGAAGCTTGAGTCTTAGACCTTTTTAATGATGTATAGTTTGTGAAGTTAATTGCATTCTTTTACATTAAAACTAGCAGTAACTCTGAACTAATGTAAACAAAGAGCGCTGTGCACAGGTTAAGAGATTTTAAACAAGCACTATTAATGCACATTTAGTTAACCAGATGAAACAATACACATTTTAATGCTATAAAAGTGTGCACACATTGAGAGAAATAAACAGCAGATGTTCATATTAACAACTTCTTTAACTTGAGCAAACGCTGCTAATACACATATACATTTGTTAATAAAACGAAAGCATGCATGTTTTAAAGCTAGTGAATAAAAGGAAACGATCCACCCGCATGCCTCTGCTCAGTGACGGTGCCTGGATCAGCTGTGATCTGCGTCTCGGGCCGATGACGTCACTTCCAGGGAGGCATGCCCAGGCCTGTTGGACACGCCCCCGTCCCCTGACTCCACCCCCATGTCAAAACAGCGCCACAAAGTGAGACGCGCAGAAACGTGAAGCACAAAGGGAAAACAGTATCGCAAACTCAAACTTGACTGAAACGCAAAATAAAAGCTGCATTGCAAATAAATTAGTAGATATGGCCATGGAAAATATGTATTGCAAAATCATTGCTTTTGCTCTGTTTTATTTATCTATTTTGCAATTCTTTATTTTTATTTGCAAAACTTATTTTCTTTTTGCAATACTTCATTTTCTTTTGCAATTCTTTATTTTTCTTTGCAAAACTTATTTTCTTTTGCAAAACTTTATTTTCTTTTGCATATATATGCGGCATTAAATTGACTCCATATGAGGAGATTTTCTTGGCACACTTTGGGACTCTTAGTACCAAATAAGCATCGTTTAAAGGCCTCAGCCTACCTTGTATTGCTGTATTGTTGACCACGCCCATCCCTTCATTACCACAGTGTGCCCATCTTGAGAAGGCTACCTCCAGCAGGATAGCGTGCCATGTTACAAAGCTCAAATCATCTCGAACAGGTTTCTCAAACATGAGTTCTCTAAACTCAAATGGCCTCCAGAGTCATCAGATCTCAATCCAACAGAGCAGCTTGGATGTGCAGCTGACAAATCTGCGTGATGCTCTCATGTCAATATGAACCAAAATCCAGCACTTAGTGGAATCTACGCCATGAAGAATTAAGGCAGTTCTTAAGGCATGTGTACATGGTTTCTTCCACTTTCTATGACATACGTGGTCCCAATTGAATGGTATGGTCTTGGCAACTATCCTGTGAGTAAATCCCTTTTGATAATATCTGAAGGCTGGATTACTAAATTTGATTATTAACTCTGCTTTCCATAATTCCCTGACGTTTCCCATATAGCCTTTCTCACTATGTTTCATCAGTTCCTGAATCTCTCTCTTGGTCACACTCATGTCCAGAGCGCAGGTGCTACGTTGAAAGTCTTTGTCCAAGGTCATTTTTTGGGATCAAGCAAGATTCATTTTCCATCTTCCCAGTTTATAAGCAGATTTAACAATGTTAACTGCTATTTAATCACATTCTGTGATGGCCAAAGTTCTGGGGCCATATTGAAAATCTGGGAATCAAAACTAGTTCAAATCGAGAAGCATAAAGAAAGGTGTGTGTGTGTGTGTGTGTGTGTGTGTGTGTACATATACATACACACACACACACACACATTTACTAATTTATGAATTATTCTTCAAAATCTCATTTTGTGTTCCACAGAAAGTCATACGAGTTTGGAACAACTTGAGGATGATTAAATGATGACAGAATTAAAAGATGACAGAAAAAGTTATTTCTACAGGCCCATTCTAAACCAATTAGATCTTTCTTTTCAGGCCTGCTGGTTCAAATTATACTCAACACATACTCATCTGCTATATTCTAAACGGCCTGCGCCTGAAGTATATGAGAAAAAAAATCGAACTTATATACAAATATTTAATAAATATTTTAATACATAAATATTTAAATCAATCAATCAATCATATTTATCAGTCAGAGATGAAAAAGGTTTTCCAAGCATCAAAACATAATTGTAATACAGCTTTAAATGTATTAGAAAGTGTGCTGTTGTAATCTAATCAAAAAAAAAAAAAAAAAAAGACTACCATGTTTTTACCATCATTTACAGAAGAAACCCAAACTGCAATGATTCATATTAATTGCTGGAAACTGCAGTAATTTTGGATGTATGAATCATAAGATGACATTAAAAACACTTTTAATCACAACGCAGTCCTAAAACATAAATTAAACATAATTTTTAAATCTTTATCTTTGCCACTATCCTTCAAACCACTATATTTTACTCATTTATCAGCAAGAAGTTTTTAATCATCTAAATGTCTGTGGAAACTTGAAGGAACTAGTTGTAATGAGCCATGACAAAAGGGTTATTTTCACGGAGTTAACTAAAAAACCATCAATTACAAACTCACCATCAGTACAGTATCAATAAACACAACTTCAAAAACCAAGCTGATGCTGCTGCTCCGAGACAGAACGGCACATTTTCTGACTGTGCAACGAGCATGTGAACAACCCTAAAAAACAATAGACACAACTCCTCTAAAGTGCACATAACCTTGTAAGCAATAAGCTGCAAGAATGGAAGACAGAAAGAGTAATAAAACGAGTATATTCTCAATACCACATCATTTTAACATGCATTTATCTGCAGTTAAACAGTATAGTTTCTTTCAATCCATATGAGAGATGGCATAAAAATAGCTACGAGCTGCTGGAAATAGAATTCAATAATCTTGATAGGCTTGAGCTCACAGCTCCTCCGCTCACCCAATTTAACCCTGGCTCCGCGTCCAGACACAGCCATCATTCAGCAGCCAGAGCGTGTCCCAGCATGCTCGGCATAAGAGACCCTTCTCTGAAACACTTGATTCTGAGTGAGATTAAATTAACACATTTGACATTAACAAGCAAACACATACGTACGCTTTATCTTTTTGGCGCTGAGTAATAAGTCACATGGTGGGAACGGTCTAAAACTCCCAAAACCAAAGGGCGAAAAACATTAAACATTTTCATTTCACAACAGCTCACTGATAAAGAATTTTGAAATCATTAATAGGAGGAACATGGGGTTTGTAATGGTGTCAGCAGTAACATGAAATGCCTTATATATATATATATATATAAATTCATTAAGGTACTTCATGTCAATTGATTATTTTATTTTGAACTGACACAAACTGAAAGATGAGACTACTTATAATAGACGTCCACCAATAGTGGATTTCACCAATAATAATCACACTGGCCGATAACTGAATAATTAACAATGTTTTTCAAATGGATACTAAATGAAAACAAATATAACACTGCAAGTAAAAAGTGCTGAACTTACAAAAAACATGAAACCATGAAAATGAACTATACTTTTAAATATTAACATTTTAATTAGGCCTGCACATTGATCATTCATGGTAATTAGCTAATTATAACAAATACAACTTTAAAAAATATATATATTATTATTAAAAATCTACAATGATTAATCCTTTTACGGCTGTTGTTAACCTTAATGTTACAAACAGACTCTTATTCTTACTCTTAGCATTCATTTATTGTGCCGATTAATCGGCAAACCGATCAATCGTTCAACCTCTAATTCATAATAAGTGTGGCACCAGTGCAAAAACACATTATGTGCAATAAGTCTGAAAACAAAAGTGAACTTTCTGACGAGTCACATTTAAACTACATTGTGACGTTGCTCTAACATTTTAACAACATCCCTTAATAACATTTTTCTCATTTAGGATTTGAAATTTTACTTCAGACCATGCTTCTTCAACATTCGTATTGTGTATACAAAGAAGTTCAGTCCACTAATGAAGGTTTGACGTCAGACGCAAATGCTGCGGAAAGATGTTCCCTGAATGTTTGAACATGAATGACCATACGCACCTAACTAAATTAAACTAAAGCTTTAACATCAGTCCCAAATTGTGTAATTACATCTAAGCCCTATCACCTTTCAGGATGGCTTAAGTCTTTCACTTCTGTTCTGCACGCTTTCCATGTAGAAAACACAGAACTGAAATTCAAGGTGCATGTAATGAGCACCACATGCTGCAAGGCCGTGAGGCCACGGTCCAACCCGACCTCTGAAACAATGCTAGTCTGTGTGGCAAATGGAGAGCAAACAGAAAAATGGGTGGTGGTAGTTTAGTGGTTATGGTTGGTAATGTAACCATTTCAAGTTTAACCTTAGGTAGGAACACTTGGAGAGAACCATGCCACCACTGTGCACTTAAACCAGCTTGAGTATTATGTTGATATTATAGTTTTGTGTGGGTGGTTTTTGTGGCATTGACATTTTTTTGTACGTTTGAAAAGCACAAGGCTTCTCAAATTCTTATTTGGGAATATGAAAGTCGTAATGGAAAAAGGTACTGCAGTGCACCTGCACTTCAATTTGACTTCATAACATTTCAAAGAGTAATAAGCTTAAAAGAAAACATTTACCAAAAAATGAAAATTTACTCAATCTCATGACATCCTGAGGCTGAGGCTACGTCCACACGAAGCCAGAGCTTTCCCCATCTGATCTTTTTTTCCCCTCGTCTCAAGAAATTTCTGTTTCTTATTATACATTTTTATGTATCAGCTGCCAGAGTTCATGCCAGGAATCACGATCGTTTGTCACCGTTTCTGCTGTAAACTAGTTTTATTTTTAAATAAAAGATTTGATGATGCATATTATATACCAGCAAGCAGATGCGACCAGAATATGAACCCAATAAGCTAAATTGCATAAGCATTTTCCCATAAAGAACGTACACATAAGGAGTGCTTAGCTGTATAGACAGTATATAAGCACGTGTATACTATATTATGAGTCATTATGAGTTGATTAGTCTCCACTTGTTTCAGTTCTCCTCCTTCTCCTTCTCTTCCAGTTCTGTTTATAAGCCCTGGGTTTCCCTGTCTCCACGTCAGCTGTTTCCTCGTTTCCCAGGCCCGAGAGGAAACTTTTTTTTTTTAATTGGCTTAGAAATCAGATAATGGACAATAACCAATAAATGATTTGTTTGAAAGGTTTATGCCTTTTATTCAGATAACACAGTGATAGCTGGACGCTTTTATCCATAATAGGGATTTCCTGGTAAGTTGTAAGTTATTACTTCTATATGAGTCCGTCTTGCACTTTCTGCACCCTACGGCTTTGTGTATAACTAATATATATATATATATATATATATATATATACATACATACACACACACACACATACATATCTAACCTTACTGTTGTCACATTTCCCTGGTTAAATAAACATTACATTAAAAAGACCAAATACAATTATATTTTGTATTTTTACACTGTGTAATATTCTGTTTATCAACACCAATAAATCTCATCAAGTTAGTGTTTTTTACGTATTTTTACATTTATTCCAAAATAATAACAAAAGGCAGTAACAATACAAACATATTTTATTTGTCAACCAATGTTCAGCTGTTCTTTTTAACTTTACCAGCGGGTGTCCCTGTTGGACAGAATTACTAGTGACTTTTACACTTTTTAATGTCGCATTTTGTAATACTTGCGTTGATTTATTTTTGTAATATAATAATTGTAACAATTTTCTCATCCATTTTTTTTTTTCTCTAAAGAGACTCTGCCTCTCTTGCCTTGACTGATGGCAGGCAAAGCCGTCCAACACACAAACATTAGAAATTCAGTAATCTTATCCTTGCGGCTTTGAGGTTATGTAAATTGTGGCAGGTTATTTTACATTAATTTCATGCATGGAAATTAATAAAGTGATGAATGGAAATTGGGCAGTTCAATTAAGTATAGAATTTTTGTAATAGCTACAAAAATGAAAATGGGCAGATGTGGGATCACCGAGAAATGAAATGTTTTTTGTTTTTTTTTGTTTGTTTGTTTGTTTGTTTTATTACAATTTGTATAGCCACGGTTTTATTACAAATAGCATGCTTAAACTATGGTGAGTGTAGCAAAATGTTTTAACTGTAATACCTTTTTTTATGCATTGAAAAACCATTTTCGTAAGTTTTGTTGCAAACTATTTTTACTGTTATTTTATAATGAAAAACTGTAGCAATATATTTATAATATTTATAGAAAGCATTCATTGTTAAAAAAAAAAGATAATTTATGTCACGTACTGTAAATGCTCTAGGCCTACAAGTTTGAGGCATTAATTATAACATTATTATATACACCAAATAGTTTGACCATACTTTCTTCTTTCACAGCAGGAAAACATTTTTTGAGAGGCACCAGGACTGTAGTGATGGGTCGTTCTTGAACGATTCGTTCATTTTGAACGAATCTTTAATGTGACTCGGGAAGAACGAGTCGTCTCAGGGAGTGATTCGTTCAGTCGCGCATGCGCAACATCCTATAGGTTCTGCACTGAATTAGTTCACCTTAGTTCGGGTTTGGAGTCGTTCGTTCATCACGTGACAGCCTCATACACTAACCTATGCAGTCAGAGCCGGAAAGAGAATTGATTCGTTCACCTCCCGAGTCTTCGGGTTTGAGTCGTTCGTTCTTTTGTCACGTGACAGCTTTGGGCAGAGAAATTAGTTAACAAATGGGTGCATAGTCATTATTATTACTATTATTATTATTATTTACTCGTACAGTTATGTGATGCATTTCTGGTCTCAAATTATTCCTTTTAATTTCTGTCACGATGGTTCTTTTCCATAATACTGAATGTAGTAATAAAGATAATAAAGAGTTGGTTATGCTTTAATTTAATTGTATTTATTTTTTTAGAGTCTAATCTTCATAAAATACAATACCTTGTTGTATTTATGTCTTTTGAGTTAACCCTTTAGATTAGACTGTAGTGTTACTGACTATACTTTTGTAACATATGACACTTTAGACATTAACACTGTGTACACACTCTTGAATTGTTTTTTTTTTTTATTGTTTATTTTTGTGCCAGAAAAAGCTTTAGCAAAGAGGATAATTATTCCAAAATGAATTAAAACAATTTAAATAAAAAATACAAGAAAATTAAAATATACTAAAGCCACAGAGCCAGATCATAACCTTAATATTTTAAACTAACATTAATCATTCATATTCAAAATGTTATTTGCTTTCACTTTATATCATTGTGTCCTTTTTGACCAATCTTCTTATACAAATATTAGACCAATATGTCAAGTCTGCCTGTGAAAAACAATTATACCAGCAAAGTCAAAACTGGAGTAAAAATGAACAAACTATAAGTGCTTTGTAATTTTAGGCTTGGATTTTTTTTATTATATAGTTATATTATATGTTTATTGATAGACAAAGACAGTGAAAGGACAAATCAATCAATATTTTATTTATAACAGGGTTTTATTTATTTATAAAATAACACAGATCCTCAAGAAACAGTAACAAAAACATAGTGACAGAAATGAACAGATCATTTTTATTTCTAGGAAAATGCTTATTACACATATTTTGATAATTTTATGATAATTCTTAAATATGATCCAACATACAAAAAAATACAGTTTTACTTTATAGTATTTTACTGATCCGGCAAGTGGTCACGTGACAAAAGAACAAACGACTCAAACCCGAAGACTCGGGAGGTGAACTAATCAATTCTGTTTCCGGCTCTGACTGCATTGGTTTAGCTTATGAGGCTGTCACGTGATGAACGAACGACTCAAACCCGAAGGCTTGTCAGATAAGAGGTGAGGTGAGCTAATCAAGACCCAGGTAAACGATGAATTAATCTTTTCTGTTTCTTATAGCATTATAGTTTGTATTGTTTGTAGTGTGATCAACGTTTGCATAAGTAGTAGATATGTTAAGGAAGTAGCACGTAACATTTTAATTATATTTTGCTAAAATGAACGAAATGACTCGAAAAAAGATTCGTTCATTTTGCTGAACGAGACTCAAAGGTCCGAGTCAGTAAAATGATCCGAACTTCCCATCACTACAGGACTGCAGCTGACTGGTGCGGTAACAGAAATTTAAATGGATTTTTTTTATTTTTAATAAAAAATTGATGATGCATACTACATGCCAACAAGCAGATGAGCACTAAATTAAAACCCTACACAAAGCTGCGGGGGCAGAAAGTTCTCCAGCGGAATTGTTCACTTCTTTCCGGTTTTTGTGAAATGACAGGACTGTGAGATGTTCTGGACAGAACTTGTGGATAAAAACAAGTGGGCTATTGTCGCCATATTTGATTAAAAATGTTTCATCCTTCAGGATCCAACAGTTCACTGTAATAAAGAGTGAATAAAGATCCTTCAGGACCATAAATAAAATAGAATCACGCATAATAAGGCATAGTATATGCTTTATGAGTACAAATAAACAGCTAATATAGTAATATGCAAGCAACTAGTTAATAACTATAGTGTTACATTAAATACATAAAAAAATAAATGTTTGTGTGTGTGTGCATGTGCGTATATAGCCTACAGCAGGCATCCTCAAATCTGGCCCACTCCTGCTTAGTTTAGCTCTAACCCTAATCAAACATACCTGAACATGCTAATTAGTGTCTTCAAGATCATTAGAAAATCACAGGTAGGTGAGTTTGATCAGGGCTGGAGCTAAACTCTGCAGCAGATTGGCCCTCCAGGGAAAGATCTGAGGAACCCTGGCCTACAGTATTGGCTAGCGGCAGCTGGCACTCCTTATCTGTGTACATGTTCTTTATGGGAAAATATGTATGCAATTTAGCTTATTGGGTTCATATTCTGATCGCATCTGCTTGCTGGCATATAATATGCATCATCAAATCTTTTAGTTGAAAATAAAAATGGCGACAAACGAGCGTGACTCCTGGCACGAACTCTGACAGCTGATACATAAAAATCTATAATAATAATAAAAAATAGCAATACAATTGTGGGAACTTTGCATCATCATTTAAAAAAATAAAAAATAAAATAAAACACCACCGCACGCCACTGAGAACAGTGTAGTTTTTACCGAGCAAACAGCAAAAACAGCGAGAAAAACCGTGGCAGCTGCCGTGGCATCTGGAGACCTCCGCTGCCAGGATTTGCGCTGCTCTCTCTCCAAATGAAACCAGACCAGCGGGTGATGGATTATAGATTGGAAACTTCTGAGCCAAACGTGTTTAAAGCATCACATTAGCATACGTACAGTGTTTGATCCGCTAAATAGATGTGTTCTTTGTGGAAAGAAACAAATAAATGTTGTGCTATATAACATTACTCTTCTCCACAACAAACTGCATCTGCACTCATTGCTACGGTCCTCTGAACGCGAACTGAGACACTTGATTATGAGATCATCTGCGAAGCCCCGCAGTCTCAGACTAAGGTAAAGTTAATTTTTTGCATACAATAAACTTTAGTTAACGTTAGCCAATGCATGAACTAACATTAACAATGAGAAATATTGTTCCAGTATTAATTAGTCAGTTAATAAACTTTTTGTTAGCTCAGGTAAAACAGATAAAATTGTAATTTTAATAAATAATGTATTAGTAAATGTTGAAATTCAAATTAATGTTAATCAATGCTTTAGAAGTATTGTAAATTGAATCTCTGTGCTGTATTTTCTGTTGGCCCACCCACTTAAACACTTCTGGCCTCGCCCCTGCCTGTTGGGTCATTTTATTGGGTTATTTTGAATATTTTTACCCAGGTGCTGAGTTATTTTTTATTTTTTTAACCCAAACACTGGGTTCAGCTTGTTGGGTCGTTTTATTGGGTTATTTTAACGCTGGGTTGAGCGTGTCTCCGGTGAAACGCAGCTGCTGGGAGCCCAGGAGAGAGCGGTTCTCAGCGCCGCCGCCGATGTGGTGCACTCTTTTGGGGAAATAAAGGTTTGTATACATTTTATTTATAAAGTCTTTAATGTGGTGTAAATTATATTATTTTACGCAACGCAACATGAGGACGAGATGTCAGTCAGCAGCGGTCATTTCGCGTTGGAAACGCCTTTGCCTTGCAGAACATAAATGGATTTTACTCATTATAATACTGAGTGTAATTTACTTTGATGTTAAAACATGTTCTCTAATTTCAGTACTGTTTGTTTACGGGCAGGTTTTGGAGTCAGTCACGCCATCAGGCGGTCTAAAGTTCGCAGTTCCCCCGCGAACAGCAGCCCTTCACCGGCTCAGATTTCAGCAAAACACCGGCACGAGAATTAGCATTATTTAGGTAAAAAGCTATTACAGAGAACGGTTGAATACACTTAAATTAAAATGCTACTTCTATATGCCTTTTTTATTTCTAAACGAGTTAAACGTAATATTGTAAACTATGTTGTCAATTTGTCAATTTGTCTTGTATTTTGTCCATGGGTGTTCTTGCTTAATAATAAATGTTAATCTTTTGATTATTGCTGTTGCCTCTAATAATTCTGTGTGTGATTTTTAATTTCCAACCCATTTTAAGCCAGCAATATAATAATTTTTGAACAATATATTAAACAACCCAGCATTGTGGGTAAAAACGTTTAACCCAACCAGCCGGGTCAAAATAATCCAGCATGTGTTCTGTCCAGAGTGCAGAGATATCGCCTGTGGCTGATGCCTTTGATGATAGCAAGACGATTATTATTAATACTACTATTATTATTATCATGCTAGTAATACTATCTAATTAATATTATGTATATTTTGTCTTCTCCAGATGTTAACTGATGGACTGGAGTGGTGTGGATTATTGTCATGTTTTTATCAGCTGTTAAGACTCTCATTCTGACGGCACCCATTCACTGCAGAGCATCCATTGCTAAGCAAGTGATTAAATGCTATTTTTTTCCTAACCTGTTCCCTTAAAAAAATAACTCAGGCCCCGTCCACTCGGAGATGCGTTTAGCTGTACACGCCAAAATTGTGTGTGGTATTATTGGTGGTTTGTCCAGACGGATCCAGCATTTTGGGAGCCTGAAACCACTATTTTTTTTAAACCGGGACCCAGAGTGGATAAATCTGAAAACGACACCCTTGCGTTTTCGTGTGTACAGCCAATCCGTATATTGTGTGAAACGAAGATGTCATCAGCCCATGTCTCGACCCTACGTCACGTAACAACAACATGAACAAACACTGAATGATTGTCTTTTTATTAACTAACATTGACACAGATTAATAAATGTAGTGTTCCACGTTCGTTTGTATACCGCGCGCAAGGTTTATGTGCAGTCCAAGTCTTCATCTCCGACAAATTCAACACTATTTTCATGTCATTAACATTATTGTGGGTTATGTTTTGTCCTTTTTGCTACATATTGTTTACGTGTCTAATCCAGGTTTATGTCTTCTCAATGACAATTCTAACTTCTGTATGAGTTCATTAAAGAAGAGAATGTTGCTGGTTTTACAGCTGCAAAGAAGGCAATAATACAAAACTGGTTTACTCCGCACATGTGTGCAAAAACATTTTGGATTCATAACCTCCTTGAAATAGTGACTTGTGAATGTACAACAGCACGAATTAACAAGGCTAAACCTAGTATCATTGATGTATGGCAATGTTTTTCTTCCACACTTTGGACTATATAAAGGAATTTTTCTCCTTCCCTTTTTTTCTTTCAAATTGTGAAATTGTTGACGGTGTGTCTGTTGCTCCGCCTCCCTGTTGTTTGTTTGAATGGATGTTGTTTTGTTGATTTAAAGACAATAAAAAGTTGATCACAAAAAAAGCAGAAGAGTCTTTGTTTTTTGTGTCTGGATGTGACAGCAGTGAAAAGACATTTTCATATAAAATATAATGTAATGTAATGTTCAATCGCAAAATATGTCCATTTACAGTATAAGTTTTGATCATGCAGCCTTATATCAACATAAATAGTTTACATAAAAAAAACATTTACTAAAAATAGATTAGATAGATATTTTACATACAAACTTACAGATGTGTTGTTAAATTACTGAAATTATAACCTAAAACCTCAAGTAAATGTTGTACTTCTAAAGGGTTCGACTGACAAAAAAAATGAGAATCTCTATCTTAAAGTTAAAAAAAAAAAATAACTAGCAATGTGCCATTTAGTCACAACAGACATGTTAACATGTCTTAGCATAAGGCTGCTCATGAAGTGGAAAGCTGTCTAAAAGTCATTTGCACACAAGAAAGGGACACTGACAGCTATCGTTCACATCTTCTGGCCTGACCTGTGATCCGAGTAAGCTCTTTCTGAACTGCCACTCTACTATCTCTTAAAAGCATGCACAGCTTGACTCTTTATCTGCAGGGCCAATGGCAACTGTTGCAAGGAATTGTTGAGTTAGAAAGAGGCCTAGACTTTTGACATTTGAAGAACTTGTGAATCGTCATGAGCAAAACGAAACCTGAAATGCATCTGTGCATCAATGCAAGCATAACATTAAGTTAATGATTAATTGAACCAGCCCACAGTGCAGCAATGTTCAAATCTCACAATGCACGTTTAAGCCCGCACCACAAAGCTGAAGATTATTAGGCCTGGATACAAGACGTAGATCTCAAACTCAGAGCAGGTCTGTTCTATCTTCTTGTAAATAAATATTGTCGCACTTTACAGGTTGCAAACAAAACTGCACACAGATAAAGCTGAATACAATTTGCACATGCAACATTTAAAGAATAAAAGTGCTTAAAGGAAGAGCAACCTCCTACATCCTCTCTCATATCCTCACCACAAATGCATTACCACGCAATTGCCTTTCAATACATTGATGAAAACTGTGTAATACAATTTGAAGCACCTTTAAAAGCTTGAGTGAATTGCTAATAATTTCTTAATGTGTATATGATCTGTCGGTTTTAGCCAGTCATGCAATCATAGACTGATGCAATCAGACCCTGCCTTGCATAAGGGTACGAGAGAGGAGAAGCCTTGTGGAGAAGACTGCCAGTCACACGAGTGTATAAAAAAATATTTCATCAAATATACACAAAGCTTAGAGACTAGATGATGCAAAAAAAAAAAAAATATATATATATATATATATATATTATATAGGTAATCTAAAAAGTTGCTTAATGTGGTACCATCTGAATCAACTTGACTAGATACAGTAAATAACAATACAGTAACTCTAATTTTTACTTTATTTTACAGTTAACATTTGTCTGCCATACAGTAAGAATTATTCTAGCATATTGTCGATCATTGCACATAAAAATAACATTATTACACTAAATAATAATAATAATTGTGATGATGATAATAGTAATAAATCAACTTTACGTTTAAAGAGTTACAAACCTTATATTTAAATTTTACCTGACATATTTGCATTTGCAGCAACTGATGGCTACTATTTGTAATTCCACATCTTTTACATTGCCTTGTAAATTGCCACTATCATTAATATATAAATGATAAGTGGTTTTCCGGACTTTAACCAGCTGGTTTGCAGGTCTTGGTTGTGTTTCTGGTTTTAGGGAGGTTCTAAACCAGCAGTTAGATGAAAAGTCGCTTGGCCAGGCTGGAAGTCCAGATAAACCCGCTTAACCCAGTAAACCATTTTTTTTCTGCATGATATGCTAGTTGTTAAAGTTATGGGTAAATGAAAGTGCCAGTTTCAAAATACTTTTCATAACCACTGTTTCCTTGACCTAAAAACCACTAAAACCTAAACTCTCTTGCTGGTTAGGTTGGTTTGAATTTAGACAAAGTTGTCAACCAGTTACTACCAGTTTGAGACCAGACCAGATTAAACCTGTAGATAAAAGCGTCATGTGGACAACATAACTAAAACCAAAAGAACTAACCAAAATTTCATCACCACCTAACGGATTAGCTATTGCACAACTGGCAACAAGAAGCTTACATCTGAATTTCCTCACCCGACAGGAGCTTAACAGCCCTTTAAGAAAAAGAAAAGCGACAAGAGGTGTGTGAACCAGTGTTTCGCACAGAAATAACAAAGTTAAGGGAACAAAATACTAAGAAATCACGTAGCCTATGCGTAATTTTCCGAATTGAATGTAAACGGTCTCAAAACGCAGTGAGCAGCCTACATAGACTACATGTCCAGGCATCATCATCAACATGGAGTAGGCAGCGCACTAGGTTTTCAAACTTACTTGATTGAGACTTAAATCAACTTACCAGGAAGCACGTATCTAGATATAGTTGAAAGCACAAAGATAGTCCGTAAAGTGAATGTGATTGTCCAGATAGTCCCCCCCTCTCCCCCAGATCAAGCGCGCTGCACAATCACATCTTACGAGAAAAGTTGCGCTATTAAGTGTGCGTTCACGGGCGTCTTTGCTCTTCAGATGGGAGGCGCCGTTAGATGACTTCACTGATTTTAGCGTCTCCTTCAAGCGCCCAGAACGGAAACAGTCGCTTCTTTTGGCTCTCAATAACATCAGTATCTTTCTCTCGCTGTTTTCATGGGGCTCTTTCCGTGGGTCACATCTCTGTACTGCACAGAGTGTACCCACTAAACACCGTCCGACTGCGCATGCGCGAACGGGACCGACTGTAGAGGGCTGTGTAGGAAAGTTCAGTCGTTCATGTTATGATGATGCTGAAACGTATTTATTCGTTGCGTCTTCTGATGGACACGTTTTTGTTTTATGAAGCGTTTTACGCTTCATGGTTGTAATGTGACAACTTACCCCTGTTATGTTGTCACTAAAGGTCAGCGTGTTCAAGGTCTTTAATCCTGGGCAAAATTTTAAAATTGTGTTTTGTAGCCAAGATGCATTGACAAATAAATTACTCTGAGAAATAACAATGTAGTGAGTCATTCCACGAAACCGGTACGATTTGTGTCCCTCTAAGTGTATTTTATCTATTGGGTCACCAAAATCTATTTTTTTAATATTTTTGTATTAATTGAAATGTCTCATTTAATAAAAAATGCTTATAAATAGTACACCAAATAAAAACGAAAACTCGTGGTATTGATACGCAAAAATGGACTTTGGCGTATATATGATACGAAGTGTTTGGCGTACATATGATACGAATCTACTCCACAACCCTAATCCTACCCATGGCGTAGCATATACACGCCAATGTCCATTTTTGCGTATCAATACCACGAGTTTTCATTTTTATTTGGAGTGTACTTGGGATATGAATAATAAAATTAGAAAAAAGTCCATACATTTTGCTATTCTCATAAATATCTATCAGTGTTTTTTTTTTTTTTTGCTGGTAATGTTTTTTTTTTTTTCTTTCTAAGTAAATTCATGATTATTCATTAAAATCATATTATTTAGTTCCGTGCCTCAGTAACCCCTCAACCCCGTTACACAAATCATTCTCCCCCCATAAAAATAATGAACTGATGTGACATCATTAACCAGAAGTGACATCATATAGCTCTTCTGAACAACATTGTGTGCAGACATAGGCAAGTTGCCACCTTCTTTTATAACTATAACTTAATATTGTGATATTTTGATTGTCAAGCTTAATGACTCAACCCCGTTACATCAAATAAAGATGGAAAACTATTACTTGTGAAAATTATCTTTGTTATTTTAACAATATATATGATTTCTTAATATCATGCATACCATGTGCTCTCCTGTTATTCATACATTTAGGGCAGGGGCCGTTTTGAGCAAAAATCACAACCCCTTCACACTCAACCCCATTATTTATTTGATCACAACGGGGTTGAGATTGTGATGGGGTTGTGTTTTTAACACTTTGGTTCTGAAGTTATCCAGTAACTTAAATGAATTATTCTATTTGATCAAGAATCTTATACCACATGCATGTGTTGAATGAAGTAATGTCCATGTTAAAGCTATGTGTGTGTGCACATGTGTTCTGCTTAAATTTTCACAACTCAGTGTTAAGTAAATTCTACAAACAGTACCCCCATAATGACAATGTGAACAAAGTTTTTGAAATCTTTGCAAATTTATTAAAAAACCGGGTAAAAAAGCAATTACAGCCTCAAGTCTTTTTGAGTATGATGCTAAAAGCTTGGCAACATCTATTTTTGGACGGTTTCTGCCATTCTCCTTTGCAAAACCTCTCGAGCTCCATCAGGTTGGATGGGGAGCGTCGGTTTTCAGATCTCTCCAGAGTTGTTCAGTCGGGTTCAAGTCTAGGCCACTCAAGGACATTTACAGAGTTGTACCGTAGCCACTCCTGTGTTATCTTGGCTGTGTATTTAGGGTTGTTGTTGTCCTGTTGGAAGGTGAACCTTCTGCCCAGTCTGAGATTCTGAATCATCATCATTAATGCGATCTCAATATTTTGGTGCACTGAGCTTTTTTTCCTAGTCTGACGAGTCCCTCAGTCCCTGTCGCTGAAAAACAGCCCACAGCATGAGGCTGCTACCAGCACACTTTACTTTGGGATGGTACTTTGCAGGTAATGAGCAGTGCCTGGTTTCCTTCAAACATGATGCTTGAAATTGAGGTTTATCAGACCAGAGAATCTTGCTTCTCAGTCTTGCCACATTGTCATAAAGCCCAGATCGGTAGAGTGTTGCAGTGATGGTTGTCCTTCTGTAGGTTTCTCCCATCTCCACGTATGATCACGGAGGTGGAGGATGATCAGGTTCTTGCTCACCAGTCTAATCAAGGTCCTTCTCCATCAGTTGCTCAGTTTGGCCTGGAGGCCAGCTCTAGGAAGAGTCCTGGTTCTTTCAAACTTCTTCCATTAAGGGTAACAGAGACTACATGCTTCTGTGAACCTTCAATGCTGCAGAAATAGTTTCTGTACCCTTCCCCAGATCCGTGCCTCCTGTCTCAGCGGTCTACAGACAATTCCTTGGACTTCATGGCTTGGTTTGTGCTCTGACATGCACTTTGGGACCTTATATAGACAGGTGTTTGCCTTTCCAAATCATGTCCAATCAACTCAATTTACCACAGGTGGACTCCAATCAAGTTGTATCTATTTTAAGGATGATCAGTGGAAACATGATGAACCTGAGCTCAATTTTGAGTGTCATGGCAAAGGCTGTGAATACTTATGTACATGTGGTTTTTTTCTTTATTTTTTTTTTCTTAATAAATTAGCAAAGATTTCAAACAAACTTCTTTCACATTGTCATTATGGGGTATTGCTTTTAGAATTGCGTGGAAAACAATTTAATCCATTTTGGAATAAGGTTGTAACATAACAAAATGTGGAAAAAGTGAAGTGCTGTGAATACATTCTGGGTGTACTGTACAGGGGTGTTTTATGTTGGTGAAAAACCAGAGCCTGTGTGCTTCAGCACCATCTCCATGTGAAGATCTTGAAAGAGGTGTGGGCCAGATACTGAATGCCACACAAGTTGTGTGTTTTATGTTGATGACCTATTCAGTCAGTTTATAATGTTCTAATGTATACTATGTTGTTGTTGTTTTTCCTGCCGTCGAGTTAATAAAACTCAGCCCAATTGCAATTCATATCTGTTGTCTTTCTTGGTCACATAATGAAATACAGTGCTTATAGAAAATCTTACAGTGAATTTGAGTAAAAAAACAACTATTTAAGCTGTATTTGTCCCTTCAACCCCGTTACCCTAGTCTCAACCCCATCACACCTACATTTGTATTAATTATTTTTTTTAAGTTTATGAAAAAGTCATTTAATTTTTGTTGAACTCAGTCTGAAATGTTCATAGCAATCATACGAATAAAACAATAAGCCCCAAGAAGCCGTGGTTTACAGTTAATTTATAACAGCTAAGGGGCGTTGTTAGGCACGACACGAAGCGTTTTTATAAATCGGTTATTCCGTTTCAGTAGTAATGTTTCAGAAAATAAAAGAGAGCAAATAAAGTTTAATGATATAAATAAAAACTTTTTTATATTTATTCTTCCACCAAACAATGTAGGCCTAGTTCTTCAGAAACAGTTGTGGTTGCCAAGCAACACACAAAGAAAACAAAGGTGTAGGTTTGTAGTGTAATTTACTACAGCTACGAACGTGGCTCATCCAATCAGAATCAAGGACCGGAACTATCCTTTTTATAATACTGATTTTAGTTCAAATTCTGAAGTTAATCCACTTCTTTGATCAAAAATGATGAGGTTGCTGTCACAAAAAGTTCCATTCCAGGCTTTAGTATAGCAAAAGTGTGAGATTTTATGTAACTTTTATATTTGCAAATACTGAATTAGTGTGAGGGACATCTGATTAATAGGAAAATGTTGATTTCATTACAAATGCATTTTATGATCATATTCAGAGAGATCCCATAGTGTCCATAACGGGGTTGAAGATTAATAGTGCCCATATCTTAAAATAATAGGGATTTGATGGGTGGGAAAATATGTTTTTTCAGTGTGGGGTGTTCAGAAAAATTATATTTCGGGGTAAAAAATCAAAAATGTAAGTCCAAATCATACCGGTTTCGTGGAATGACTCAACTGAGATGCTAATAAAGCAAGAAAAGAAAGAAACAGAAAGTGACAGAGTGCATACTGTAACAACAAATGTCACAAACATCGGCAGTTTCTGCTGGAAGAAACCACAGCTAACACTGCAAAACAATTTGCACCCTGAGAACATGGTTATACGGAAAATATTCTTCACAGACTGGTAGAGAAATTTGAATTGTTTCCATATTCATGTAAAAATGGCACATTGTGGTGTTTTGAAACGAGGAGGCAATGTCCTCTGTGGTTTTTATGTGTTTTTAAATCCAATATTAGTTTATGTTCCAGTTACACTCACACTGTGTTGACTCATTTTCCAGGTTAAATAAATAAATATTATTGCTTGCTATTTTATAAGCACGCTTAGACACACATACAAAATGAGGTTTTTCTTCAGCAACGCTGTTTACACATTCAGTTTTTGATTCAGTGACTCATGAAAACACATTCAAAAGAAGTACGTTTTCATTGTTCAAGGCCTATGAACAGTCACAACAGTAAACTTATTTAAAAGTTGAAAAACAATAAAGTTTGAAGAGTTTCAGAGACAAAGAGCTTTGCAACTCATGAACAGCTTCAGGTTAACAGTGTCAATGAAAATGTGAAAACATCAGTTGAAAGAGTTATTTTACTCCAAAAACTGCATCTATCATCATTAAAAAAAAAAAAAAAAAAAGATCAATTGCCAAAAAATTGTTTTAGAGAACCTGAGCATTAACATAATTATATACTGTACATTAAATATTCCTAATTAAAGGAATACCCACATTTCCATTATTCACACAAATAAACCAATGCAGCGAGAGAAGACTTACCGTGTTCATGTATGATATCTGCTCTCCTTAACCTTCAAACCCTAAATATTGAACTTAAGTGGGGGTTTGAATGATATTGATTTCGTAAGTTAATCATTTCATTGATATGTGAAAGAAAAAAGGACAAAATGCAAATACTGTCCAAAGAGGTTTTGCAACATTATTACGCAAGTCATTCTGCCAATCACTGAGAAAACCAATAGCACTTTACAAATATTATCTAGAGTCAAAGATATTGTCTTAATGCTGTTGTTGGACGCTAGAATAATAATAATCGGTCATCTTCAGCGGCTGTGGCTTTGCTTCAGTAGGATGGTATTCTGGTAATCGTTAATTAACTTACAGTATTCTTATTACAGTGTCCATGGAGGAACCTGAATTCCATGAATCTCTCTCTGATTATATTTTCTTGTCCTGAGAAGTATTCACTGACCATTATGGATTGACTGAAACTAATAATTTCTGGTGAGCTGTTGCCAGCAATCTTTCTACTTTAAAGTCATTCTTAAAGGAATAGTTCACTCAAAAATGCGGATGAGTTTGTTTCTTCATCAGATTTGGAGAAATGTAGCATTGCATCAGTGTCTCAGCAGTGGATGCTCTGCAGTGAATGGGTGCCGTCAGAATGAGAGTCCAAACAGCTGATAAAAACATCACAATAATCCACACCACTCCAGTCCATCAGTTAATGTCTTGAGATGTGAAAAGCTGCATGTTTGTAAGAAACAAATGCATCATTAAGATGTTTTATTATTATTATTATTATTATTATTAAACCATCCCTTCTAGCTGAAATATTAGTCCATAATACATAATGCTTTCTCCGTGAAAAAGTAATCTAGCCTGAACCAGGAGAGAAATCTGCACAGATCAAGCACCGTTTACAAGACAAAACACTTCTACACAAATATGTAATCAGAGAGATAAAGAGATGGATCAATTCACAGAATTCAGGTTCCTCCATGGAGACTGTAATAAGAATACAGTAAGTTAATTAACAATTTCTGCAACCCAAGATGGTTGGACAGATGCTGTAATGCTGAAGGAAAGCCAAAGCCGCTGAAGATGACCAATTATTCTAATTCTATTGTCCAATAACAGCATTAAAGAAATGTCTTGAACTCTAGACTGATGAAATGACTTGCGTAATTTGCCAAACCACCCTGGACAGTATTGTCATTTTGTCCTTTTTTTCTTTCACATATCAATGAAATGATTAACTTAAGAAATCAATATCATTCAAACCCCCACTTGAAGGTTGAGGTTGGTCCTCACAATGGTGAGATTTCAATAGAAAATCAATGATGTCGTTGAATCACTGTCATTAAGTCATGTTGATTCAATAGTACTTTTGCACCCACAATTAATGTTGAATCAAGATTAAGATTTCAAAGAAAAAAAATCTCTATTACTGCTGTTGAATCAACACAAATTATCAAAAAATAATCAATGGTAATATTGTTGAATCAACATTACTTCTACATCACTGTTGTTGAATTAACATTGAAATGAACAAAAATAACAAATTGTAAAATTGTAGAAAAAACGTTACACTATGATTTATTCCAAATCGCTGATGTTGAATCAATATTGAATTGAACAAAAATAATCAATGCGTTACATTGTTGATTTATCACTGCTGTTGAATTGATATTGAAACTTCCTAAAAAACTGGTTATGCACTGTAAAAAAATTTATTAAAAAAAAAACAAAAAAACAAGTTGAGCAAACTTAAAAGTTTAAGGCAACCAGCTTCAGCAGATTTTTGAGTTTTCTCAACTTATTTTTGTAGGAGATTTTTGAGTTCTCTCATCTTTTAAGTGTTATATACTTAAAACAACAAGCTGAGAAAACTCAAAAATCTGCTGAAGCTGGTTGCCTTAAATGTTTAAGTTCTCTCAACTTTTGATTTTTTTACAGCACTGTAAAAAAACAAGTAAATAAATAAAAAGTTGAGCAAACTTAAAAAGCTTAAGGCAACCAGCTTCAGCAGATTTTTCAGTTTTCTCAACTTGTTGTTTTAAGTTTATACAACAAAAAAACAAAATACATTTTAAATAAATAAATAACCAATTTTTAAATAAATTTACTAAAATAATAAAGACCTAACCCTAAACCAAGCCAAAACTCAACAATGTCTCAATGTCACCAGGCTATCTGGGAAATCATTTACATCTTGCACAGTGTGCAGTGAGTACATTTTCAGAAAATGTTCATTTTTGGGTGAACATTTTCTTTAAAAGGAAGAGTTTGAACTATATATATATATATATAATCAAGAAACAAAATAAGCATTGTATCAGTCTCTTTGAGAGATTAATTTTAAATGCAACATAATCTTATTTAATCCCCAACAAACCAGCGGTGTTTCTCTCAGATGCTCTAATGCACGTCATGCTTACACTGATTCCAGTAGTTTCAGCTTTTGAATGACAAAGAAAAGTCTACAGTATTTCACAATGATCCAAATAAGAGAAAACAGAGTGTTTGTGTATTTCTCAACCGATTTAATGTGTTGAACGCTTGAAGCCACATTTGCCAGAGAGGATTATGACATGTGACATGTTATTTGCCAAGAACGTTTAATCATACCTTTGCAGTTCTTTGAGGTGTCCTATTGGTTTACATGGCATGTCCAACTGTGGCTTAAAGCCTTTCTGAAAGCATTGAAATGCTAGTGAAACATCTTATTTAACCATGCATGACAGGCAGAAAAGCAGTCCTGAGCTCTCTGTGGTTAATAATATCTGTAAATATGAGATATGCTATTAATACTGATGTGAATCTTCATTATATGCATTACATTAAATACAATTACTGCCATTTATATCTGTGGCTGCTATAATTTCCTTCTGTGCACATGTATGTACGTGTGGGTGGGTGTGTGCGAGTGAGAATAATTTTAAAATAATATTTTGTTGGGTATATTACATAAGCTCTTCTTCTAATCTGACTTTGACCTAAATCAGAAAGGGAAACATATGCCCCAGCATGTCTGAGCTCATGTATTATGACTTTCTGTTGCCATCTAGGGCTCATTTCACAAGAATTATTGAACACAAATCTTCATAAATGTCTGGGTTGACACCCTCACTATGGAAAACATAAACCTCATAAACAACACTGATAAAAAATTAGTTTTATACACACCAATTCAAGTAATACAAAAATACATGTTTATTTATTTATTAAAGAAATTAATACTTTTAATCAGCAAGGAAACACATTAATGAATTTCAGTTCATTAAAGCAAACTTGAAAAAAATGCATCACAGTTTCCAAAAAACTATTACAACACTGATAAGAAATGTGACACTGAGAGCAGGAGTAATGATGCTGAAAATTCAGTTTTGCATCACAAGAATAAATTACATTTTAAAATATAATACAATAGAAAACGTTTTTTAAATTGTAATAATATTTCACAATATTACAATTTTTACTGTATTTTTTGGCAAATAAATGCAGACTTGGTGAGCAGAAAAGTAATCTTACTGACACCAAACGTTTGAACGGAAGTGTGTGTTAAGGCATGGCGGTTAGATGAACCAATTTTGACATTATTTAATCTTGAGACATAAGACGGAGATACGGAGTTACGATACAGCTTGTCTGCTTGGACACCACTTCTTGGAAGTGAAGAATCTTGTCATTGCTGTCAATGCAATGAATGTTAATAGTTTGAGTCTGTTCTCAGCCATCAGTCTGAGATGCACTGCTGGACTTTTGCTTCTCAGACATGTCCTTCAAATCTGTTAAAAAAGGTAAAACATTGTTGAGAATCTATATGTTTTGTTTCCAAATGTGACAAAACATCTACAAGTATCGACCAAAATCAGTGTGGGAAAGTCTGAAATGTAAACATTCCCGTCTGGTTTACAGAAATGAGGCTTTATCTCTGTTTCACGAAAGAAGGTTTTTGGCTGCACAAACCCAGAAGAGTAAAGCACTTTTTCCACTATACTGTTTGAGAGAACTGAAACAGGGGGTGGGGGAGTAGGAAAAGACGCTGTCTTAGATCATGTTTGAATGTGTAAATGCAAGATATCTGAGGCCTCAGAAGGGAAGTGCAACTTTCAGTTAGAGACAAATGATTCAAGCTGTACACACACAAAGCTACTTCAGAAGAGTCGAAAAGTGCACAGGATTTGAAATATGGATTATTTCACGGTACTTTTTTTGTCCTGTTTGGAACTTGACAGCATCACCCTTCAATTTCATCAAGAACAGAGTGGATATTTAGCAAAATATCTCCTTTTGTGAACAGTTTTGCATCACAGTGATATTTTTATTAATTTTTTTTTTTTTGGTTATATTGTCTGTTTCATTGGGTAATATTTTAGTTTTGTCTTATTTGATGTAACTTTGTTCTTTGGTGAGGTTGTTTTGTGCTACTCCTGGTTCACTCAAGCTATTTATTTATTTCCATTTATTCTCATCTTGTCTACAGCTTGTCTAGTTTTGCAAAGCAGTTGTAATAAAGTGCATTTGTGAGCAACTACAACCTCAACTCACCTGAGCGCCACAGTTCATTTACACTGTATGCAAAACAATGGCCAGGACGAATGATTTATTAAGACTTTTCTTTTGTGTTCTATGGGAAAAAAAAGTCACAGAGGTTTGGAACAACATGGGAATGATGATGGAATGTACTTTTTCTGTGAACAATCACTTCAAATGTCTTGACTGATCACCCACACTTAAAAAAACATTTACGCCTAAATTGTTTCATGTATCTGAATTGCATTTAACAGTTCCATGTGCATTGTAACATTTTAACAAACTAAATTTCTGCACTTAAAAATAAATAAATCATTTAAAAATGACATGGCATAGTTAATTTGCATTTATTTGATTGCAATGAAATAATATTTTTTTAATGCATTCATTTAAATAGCTTAGAATCAGCATGGATATGTTCATTATGAAAAATGTATTCAGTTAAAAGTATGAACATGGATAAAATATGGAACAAGCAATATTCAGTGTATGAGATCAAAGCTAATTGGATTTATTGATGATAAATATATATAAACCTGTTTATCGTGTATTTTTTACAGAAACCTGGCTTGTTTCATTTATGTATGAATCTGACGAGTCATTAAATGTACTAGTTTATGTTAAATCTTTGTAAAGTTGCCAATAAAACAAAGCTTATTTGAGTATGTTTTCCAAGAAAATACTATTACAGTTTTCATACTTGAAAATTTCAGATTTAATTCAATGTGTTACTTGCCATTTTTTGTATATGTTTGTAAAATTTACTAGCAATTTCTGAGTGATTTTTTTTTTTTTTTTTTCAGCACGGATAGAAATCTTAAATGCAATTCAAAGACATAATATATTTTTGAGTGCATTGTGGGATCTGAACCTGCAAACACTAAGAGTCTCCAATACTTGTGTAGATACAAAATACTCACACTGAAGCACCGCCTTGTAGACTAGAGTGTATCCAAACTCTTTGTTCGTGTTCAGATCCACAGTGTAGAGGAAGCGCAGCTCGAGCGGGAGCTGTGATCTGGGCATGTTTACTACAGCCGGGAGGATCCTCTGTGACATGGGCCCTTCAGACAGGACCTGGTGCATCTGATACGAGCACCAGTCGTCCTTCACAAAGTTTGGAGTGAAGAGTAACAGCCAGCAGTGACTGTCCTGCACGGCCTGCAGCAGCTCAGTGGACACGGCCCCTCCTGCTGGACAGTCCCGCTCCTGCAGGTAACAGCGCAGGCCGTTAGACGGAGCTTCTAGGAAAGAAGCCAGACTCTGTGCTAGATCACTGTCCGCATCGTTGTGACACACAAAAACGTCATATCTGAGAGAGGAGCGGAAGGGGGAGGAGAGCACGGAGGGCAGAGGCTGATCTGAGGCCGATGGCTTGGCTGATATGGAGGATTTCGGGGAGGAAGAGGAGGAGGAAGACGAGCACACCGAGCTGCTGGTGTTGGAGTGTCCGGAGGAGCACGTCTGAGAACACGGACACGGTTTGACTTGGTCCGAATCATTCCTTTGTTTTCCAAAACGCTGACGAAACCAGCCTGATGATGCAGAGAAATGTAATATCATGTTACAGAGTTCATGTAATATTCAGGTAACACACAGAAGCATTTGTTGCATAAATGAACACATTTTAATGGGACAAAGATTAAAGCACTTCAACAAAACTTGGTTTTCTGTATTTTAAATCAATTATTAAAATACATTTTTATACTAAAAAAAATATATATATATATATATATATATATATATAAACATGAATCGTCACAGTGTTTAATTATTGCATATCAACATAGTTTCTTTATAATACACAGATTACATTATTATACAACATCTGATGAGATTATTACAGTCTTTTACAGTATTATAGTATAGTATAACTGTTGATTAAAGTATTTAAACAACCTGAGTTTTAAATTTAAATTCTTACATTAAAATAGGAGCAATTTTTATGATGGATGGATGCACTTTATTGGACTTCAAAATCTCAACAGCCATTCACTGCCATTATAAAGCTTGGAAAAGTCGGGGACATTTTTAATGCAACTACGATTGTATTCACCTGAAAGAAGAAAGTCACATACACCTAGGATGACTTGAATGCGAGTAAATAATGGGGTCATTTTCAAGTTTGGGTGAATCCCCATATATATCCCTTATATATAAGATTTCATGTAAAATTATCACCAAGAGAAATGCGATTGTGTTTCACTATGACTGTCACAGCTGAATGACAATAAACGCTCATTTGCTTTGAGCCACTGAGGAAAAAGATGAAAATCTTCTACTTTTAGCTGTCATAATGTCAGTATCATCTTGAAGCTCTGCTACCACATTAAAACATTTATTTTGTGGTTCATATTTGTTCACTACTTCCTTTGTGTTTGATGGTGACGATGCAATATGAAACTGCAACAGAGACTTACCCATAATGCTGCTGGCGCGGTTTTCCTCCATTCTTCTCCATCCTTTCAAGGATATAAACTACAACAGGCACATACGCAGACAATATTTAAAAATAAATACTGTATCACACACTACATCTCATACTGTATACACACAAGTAGCGTTCATACAACTAAAAAAAGTATTGCATGGCATGCACACAGTCATCAGCTCAAAGTTAATATCAGTTCCACTTTTCTCTGGATCACTTTCAGTTTTTATGTTTGGATATCAGTACATTTGTGCTTATTATGAAGTTAACTGCAAGCTAATATTATCATTCTATCATATTCAAAACATAATTAACACAGTAAATGACGTGCACAGTGAGACGATCAGTACTTACAGTGGTTTTTAGTTGAAAAGAGATTGCAGGTTGTCTGAAGGCACTGCTTCAGTGCAAAAGATCAGCATGAGAGGTTTGAGGAAGTTCATGCGATCGGAAGTGATGTGTCATCATGCAAACCAACAACTTATGGTCATTCTTACTAAATAATAACAATAAAAGAATAGGAAGACAGTAGAATACGAGGAAGTAAAGAAAGAAATGGGTGTAGCTTTGAGATGCATTTGGATTTACTATTGACAGCCTGGTCAATGCATGGCTTCGGATCTGATAAATTACAGAATATAGAAACTAAAAAGTAGCAGTTTCCATTTAAATTTTGTCTGTGTAGTTTGCTGGGTTTCCCCTCAGTTATGAGAAATGGGTGCGGTCCATAATACACATGAGTCTAGAAATTATTCAACTGTGGAAAGATTTTGCATGCTCCAATTACTGAATTAATGAGCTCTCAAAATTCATAATAATCTTTCAAGTAAATGCCATGGTAGATATTGCTATAATGCCATCATTTTAAGATGCAAGGATGCCTGGTTTTGCTTAAAAAAGCATTAGAAATGCACTTTTATTATCAATAATTGATTCAAGAAACAAGAGCAAAATTGATACTGAAATACAGAAAGGGTTAAAAAAATAGAGCATATAGATCTTGATCAAGGCGGATTTTAACTAGATAAAAATAATTTATTATTTTGTGGTTATTTATTAATGTTTATAATTAGTAATTAACTTGTTAACTAAACATTAATGAAACAAGAAAAAATATATGACACTGAAATATGGAAATAGAGAAACAAAAGGAGAACAGAGATCTTGATGAGGGCAGATTTTAACAAGATAAAATTCAATGATTATAATTAGTATGCATGATATATGTGACCCTGGAGCACAAAACCAGGCTTAAGTCGCTGGGGTATATTTGTAGTAATAGCCAACAATACATTGTATGGGTCAAAATTATCCATTTTTCTTTTATGCCAAAAATCATTAGGATATTAAGTAAAGATCATGTTCCATGAAGATATTTTGTAAATTTCTTACCGTAAATGTATAAAAACATTTTTGATTAGTAATATATATAATAATATATACTAGTATAGCAATATCTACCATGGCATTTACTTGAAAGATTATTATGAATTTTGAGAGCTCATTAATTCAGTAATTGGAGTAGCAGTTTCCATTGAAATTTTGTCTGTGTAGTTTGCTGGGTTTCCCCTCAGTTAGAAATGGGTGCAGTCCATAATACACATGAGTCTAGAAATTATTCAACTGTGGAAAGATTTTGCATGCTCCAATTACTGATATATATATATATATATATATATATATATAGCCTGAATGCACTGTAAGTCGCTTTGTATAAAAGCATCCGCTAAATGCATAAATGTAAATGCTACAGCATTCCGATTTCAAATCCCGCACCCTATCTCTCTTCCACTTTGCTGTTCTGATCTGTCCTATGGTATAATAAAGGCAAAAATAAGTATTTAAAAAAAAACTATGACAGTAATAAGAACCATTAATGATAATAGAACACTAATAATATTTGTAAAGTTGTCGGTTTTAGTTACAATGACATAAATCATAAACCACGTATGAAAAATTTCCAGAGTTTTCATGATATTAGATTTTTAACAAACATTAAATTTGTACCAAGGAGTCGTTTTGTCCCACAGGTGGGATAAACTGCCCCCATGGCTGGTGTAAAATGCCCCCAGTCTTACAAAGGAATTTGCTTTAATTTTGCAGATTTTAAAAAGTTTGTTAGGTGATGCTAACTGGCTAGTTAACTAGCTACCTGATGCTAACTTGAAGGATTTTTTAATTATAAAGTCCAAATATTTTTATTCAACCAACGAGCTAGAATGCATTTGATGGAAAAACAAAGGATTTGATGTTCAGAAAAGAATAAATACAGTAATTGCCCATGCATTGCCCCCGGGGGCATTTTACCCCACCTGCCTGGGGGCGTTTTACCCCATGTTTGAGGAAAAAAATAAAAAATGATATTGTCATTCTGAAAATATAATTATATTTTTCTTAAATAACACGTACTCCCTACCTACAGGCCCTACGGTTTTCATAACATTTATAACTGTGATTTTCTACAAAACAACAAGCCTTAAAACGCTTTTCTCTTGGTTTTTTTTTCTATAATTTACTGTGAAATCCGTGTTTTCTCCGGTACATCACCAGCGTCACTCTTATCAACGTAGAATTATCTTGAGCTTATCTTGTGAAAAACAGTAGGGGGCGTTTTCCTCCACTCTACTCTACTGTCATTATTGAAAACAGTAGGGGTTTTGCTACTCAGTATTCTTGTGAAAATTGTGATGCATTTTTTCAGGATAGAAAGTTCAAAAGAACAGCTTTTTTTTTTTTTTTTTTTAGCATGAAATGTCCTTACTGTCACTTTTAATCAATATAACGCATCTTTCCTGAACGACTTGCTTGATGACTTTTATTTTGAAAATACACGCTCTTCCGGTCGGATGTTCAGATGCGCTCGCGTTGAATGAGGTAAGTAAACAACAGCAGCTCCTGCACCAGATGTCGCTTTATATCCGTTATGTGGGGTCAGTTTTACCTCAGGAGAGTTCGTGATGTGTGTCTGATTTAAGCAGGCGGTTTACCGGAGCAGTATGAAGACTCCAGTGAGCGTCCTGCGGCTGCCCAGAGGACCGGAGCCCAACAGCCGCGGATTCGACCCGAGCTCCCCCCGCTTCATCGCTCTGTGCTGCTCCTCCTCCTCCTCCTCTGATGAAGAGGAGCAGCGGCTGCGCTCGGAGCTGCGCCAGAGGTTTCTGTGGACTCTCTCAGTGATGAGGGACAAGCTGGTCCAGTTCGACATGCACGAGAGAGTGCGCGTGCGCGCGAGGTTCGGCGCCTCGGACATAGACGTGCTGCGCTTCCAGGTTTCTGATCTGGAGACTCCTCTGGGGGTCCAGAGAGAGGCGCTTCTGAGGTGCCAAGATGTGCTTTCCTGCTCTTTTGAACTGTGAGAGCCATGCTGAGCTTCACCGCAAGAGCGCGCCACAAGAGTTGCGATTAAAGTTTAGTGGGTTCGAAGAACTTCCTCGTTGCGTTCATTGTTGTTCATGCTGCTGTTTGTAATAAATAACCTTTGCAAATGTTGAGAACCCTGTTCTGAAATGTTCTTTTTTTATCCCAATCAAAGTGTCCATCATATTTTTCAAACACTCTTTAAAAAAAAAAAATTATATATATAATTTTTTTTTTGCAATGATTTCACAAAACAATTATTTATTTATTTTTTGGTTTCTTTCAGTGAACAGTTTTTAACATTTTTTTTTCTTCTTTTTTCTTAATGTGAAGAACATTTTTAATAATCTAAAGTACCTTCTTTTACTATAAGAACCTTTTGTGCAGTGGAAAGTTTCCATGGATGTTAAAGGTTCTTCATCAATGCCAATAGTAGAGCCGTTATTTTTAAGGTTCTAGAGTAGCCTGTCTACTAATAATTAAACTAATCCAAACTGCACATGAATCACATTACAAAAATGTGCACTATAAATGCCTTGCGACTAATTATTCTGAAGCCACGGGAAACTGACATCATGGCAATGCTGATTTACTAACGAATCCTCAAGAATGCATGAGCTGTGAGGTCAAAGCCAACAGATGGAGATAAGTCAGTTTCATTTTTTTTTTTTTTTTTTTTTTAAAGAAAGATTAGCAGGACACATCACCACATACGGTCCCCAGTTTAATCACGGTACATTATGACAGTTGTGTTGTGTTACAAGTTTGCTGAAATGTTATTTGCATATATTTCTAGTTGGATTGGTTAAAACCAGATCAAAATTAAAAGTTTTTACAGAAAGGGTTTCAGGTTTGTCTTTTTTATCACTCCATAAATCTGGAAATACGGTAAAAACCCAAATAAAATTAAAATTTTGACCATGTATTTAAGAAATAAAATGTTGTAAGTGTGAATTATACATGAACAAACGCCTTAGTCAAAATCTTAAGAATATAGAATAAATCTGGAAAGTTTGATGTACAGTATGTAAGTGAAAGAGGATTGTAATCCAATATGTATTGTAACTGAAATCTACAGCATCAAATTCATAAAATGTAATAAAATAAACACTTAAAGGGATAGTTCATTAAAAAAAAAAAAATTCTTTCTTCTGCTGAACACAAAAGAAGATATTTTAAATAATAGTTTTTAGGAAGGAAATATTATGGAAGTCAATGGGCTACTGTCATATTCTTCAAAATATATTATTTTGTGTTCAACAGAAAAAAAGAAATCCATACAAGTTTTGAACGACTCGGGGATGGGTGAATGATGACAGAATGTTCATTTTTGGGTGAACTGTCCCTTTAAATGTGTATTTTGGATGCTTTCCTTCCACTAGTCTGATAGAAGACAATTTATGGAAGCAAAATAACCCAAAATCTCAACATTTGGTACCATTATGTATATTAGCACGGCTAGAATAGCAGAACTGAATCATAATAACAGCAAGTGTTTAAAATTAAAATAAATAAAGTTTAAAGTGTCCACCTGCACAAAAACACACGGTTTTCAAATGATTGTGTAACAGTTTTTCATTGAAAACTCTGCTGCACAAAAAAGCAGCCGTCCGACATATTAGTCATCTATTTGTGACCAAAAAGTTTTTTGTAAGGGCACAGGAGTTTGTTATTCTTCTAATGGAGCGAGGAGAATCAATGACATTCAATCTTCTTAAAAGGTACGAGGTTGTTTACCAAAGCCAGTTTTATTAGAATATCATTAGACATTGTTCAATGACTGTGCCTTTGTTTGTGAAGTTGGCCTGGCAGAGCGGCTGGGTCTGATGACTCATCCTACAGCACGCAGACAGACAGATAGACCCGTCCTGTTGTGTGCTCAGAGCTCCTCATAATTTAATCAGGAAGCTTACAAGGACATGCAATGTTAATTTCATATTTCAAGTCATGAACCGTACCTGCGCTAGTCATTTTGCTCACCTATAGCCTGCAGTAATCATGTTTTCAGATGCAGGTCTGCGACTGCTTAAGATGTTCATCGCTCACATTTAATCATCTTCCTCCCCTTCATTTACTTTAAATGTTTCATTGAATCCATCAAGGAACAAGTGAAGGACTACTGCAGTGAAATAAAGTGCATCGAATTGATCTGCATTTCTTTGGATTGTTTTTTTCGCTCACAGAAGTGCTTTATTTAATGCTTACTGAATGGACTCTATTAGCATCTACATGTGAGGCATTCATTCAATTATTTATTTATTTATTATTTATGGGAGGTGTTGAAAGTTTTTTTTTTTTTTTTTTTTTGTGTGAACCCGAAGAGCATTTTAATTTTTATTAAAATTTGAGTCATTTTATTGTGTTTGTCATTTTTATTAAATTTTTTTGTTTGTCTATATTTATTTTAGTACACAAAGTTCAACTAAAATGAAAAATGATAAATGTTTTAATAAACATACATTTTTGAATGTTTTTTATGTTAACCTGCAGTTTTACTTTTAGATTGGCCATTTTAACTTTAAATAAAAAAAAAATAAAATATATATATATATATGTGTGTGTGTGTGTGTGTGTGTGTGTGTGTGTTTACATAGTATTTATTCATTTAATTTTATTTCAGTTTTAGTTTATTTTAGTACAGTAAGTTAGACTAAAATGAAAATGATAAATGTTTTGTCTTTTTTTAGACTTTTTTATATTTTTATTTTATATCAAGTAACGGGAATGTTTATGGTTTTAGTTTTCGTATCCACTGTAAAAGAAGAGCATTGACATACTATAATTTTTTACATTTTGAATGTATTTTAATATACATCATAAAATCATAAATTACATCATAAATCAATACATTTAATACATTCTTTAATTTGAGTCATTTTAATTAGATTTATTGTTTTATTTTTATTATTCAGTTTTAGTTATTTTATTACACAAATTAAACTAAAATAAATTTTGATTTGGGAACTAGCCGAAATAAAATAAATATAATTTTTTTATATTTTATTATTTTATTCCAAGTATTTTTTAAGGTTTTAGTTTTAGTTAACTATTATAACCCTGTTTCATACCCACTATTAAACTTAGTAATTTTTTTTTTTGACTTTTTTTCTTTTGTCTAAAAACTGTACTTCCAAACATTCAAGCCTTCAGATCAAAAATCTTTAAGATCATGGGAAGCATGTTTTGTGCCTGCAGCCTCTTGATTTACAGTGAAAAAGCACCCCTCTGTGTGTGTGTGTGTGTGTGTGTGAGTCAGCGATGGTACAAGAAATCTGCCCTGTCCAGCTCCATTGGCCAGCAGGAAGCACATTCCAGTCCGTCCTGTTTGCGGCCCTCTCTCTCTTCCTGCCAGGCGCAGGAACATGTCTGTGATAACTTACAAAAATACATCACAGACCCTGCGGCCCCTCTCTGAACCATCTCTACAAAACCAGCCAGCTGAACGAATGGCCAAAAGCTCTCTGCTCATATATTTTCATACGTATAACTCAATGTTTTCTACAGCGATGACTGCATGTACCTTTCAGTGGAGTCACATGATTGATGAGAAATCTGTAACGGTTGCGTCCGTCCATCATCCTGTGTCCTTCTGTTATCACCTGCATTGTCATAGATCTATTTTTGTGTTAAAACAGAATCCAGTGTTTCCTCCGTGCGATTAGTTCACCTGAACATCACTGTGATTCACAGATAATGGGACCTGAAGAGGACAGCAGTCCTGAGTTCCTACGAAAGATGAATAAACATAAATGGAACAGATCTATACAAAGGCCTCGTACAGTATTTGACTTTGGATCTCGGTCAGCACACTGTAATGTTTGGTTCGGGGCAGAGATGTTGGCTCCATCTCTTTGGGATGTTTACCGCTCTGTGCCCATTGTGAAGGCCAGAGGCGCTCTGAGTCACCCTCGACCCGGCCGGGCCTGAGCTTTGTTTAACTTGCTTTCAAGGAATTTTGGAGCTGCTCCAGTGATTGTGACTCCGCTGGAGTTAATGCGGCCCATGAACTGATCACACTCCTGAAGAACGACAAAGAGGAAGGTCAAGGACATGCTGGATGACTCTAGCAGAAACCCATGGCCCTGTAACACTTCAAAACACAACTGGATGTTACTTTTGACACTTCTTGCTGGAGCAACCATGCTCTTTTATTGTGACTCGAGTTTCACGGGACTCGTATCGAGCACTACACATCATAAGTGCAATGCTGTACCGGGTGCGCTAACGAGCAAGTTTACTATGAGAGAAAAGCCATATATATGGAGCTGGTTATGTGAGGCAAACACCAAAATGTATTAGTTTATTAATCATGCATTAAAGTGTTTTGAGCTCATAATATAGTATTATGCAAGGAACTATAGCAAAAATATGTCTGTATTAATTGATAACCTGCCCTATAATCATAGTTTGTGTGAAAAGGAATAAAAGTGTTCATTCCAGCTGATAACTGCAGTGAATTGTATAAATAGGTAAGTTTATATATATATATTGTATATATATAAACATTATTTTTAAGGATATTTTTTATGTATTGTTTTATTTGATTTTTATTTATTTCATACTTTTCATGTCTCATAATGCTTATCAAGCATGTTCTTCAATGACATGTTCCTAATAGCCCAGTAGACTAATGCTTGCTTTATTAGTGGCAAAATGGTTGTTTATATTGGAAATTATGCCACAATTTTGATTTGTTGTATATAAAATATTTTCACATCATAAATAATTAAATAAATATCATGCTAGTATGATAATTCCAATATTAGTTTTGAAATATAATACTATTTTCAGGATGTCTTTTCATATTATATATTGAAAATCAATAAAATATCCACATAAATAGCGTGTGAAAAATTGCAAAATTAAATGAAGGCATCAGAAGGCGCTGTAACACAAATAACATGGGATAAGTTACATACTGAAGTTTAATACATGTTGTGAACTCTATAATAGTGATTCTTGTCTTAGCAAACTCTACTATAAGCCTCGAGGAGTTTTCTTGCTGGGCAAACAGGTGGAGATTGGGTGGGACACACGGCCTCTGTCTCGCCAGGAAGGACTGGACACAAGGGGAGATCCTAATTATAAAGAGATGAGAGATAGCTGCTTTTATCTGAATCAAAGTGGAGGGTCTCTCCCCACACCCCTCCGGGATTAAACACAGGAAGATTGCACTAATGAGAGACCGCGCTGCTTTAGATGGCATTAAACTCTCTTTTATGGGGAAGTTCACTTGACCATTCTCCCACGCATTATCCGATGGGAACATGATAACCGGCTATGGAGATGCTTTCTGAAGGCCAGTATCAGTCTGCAAAACCCCAAATGGCTGAAGGAGGATGAGTCTGGATCTTATGTAATTCTAACGCTAACCGTGTGTTGTGTGTCTGATGCTCAACCTGCCCTTAAAATCAAAGCAGGTTTATTAGAGTTAAAACTAAACACAAACCATAAAAAAGTTACTTGAAATAAAATAAATGTTAACTGAAATAAAATATAATAAAATGTTTTATTTAAGCTGGTTGCTACATTTTACATTTAGTTTAACTTGATATACTAAAATAACTAAAGCTAAAATTGAAATTAAAATGCATATTTAAAAAAAAAAAAGTTTTATAGAATTTAAAAAGACAAAAAATAAAATTACTAAAACTAAAAGGAAAAATATAAAAATAAAACTAATACAAAAATAAAATAAAAAAATATTTTAGTGTATCTCAATGATACTACAATAACTATGAAATAATATTGCAAAATCACTCAAAATCAAGTCACGAAGTGGGATTCATTAGTGGTCCTTTTCAATCTCAGTTTTCAATATTCAATATACCCGTGTTACGTATGTGTGCGATCCTGATTTGAATATGATCTCCTCTGATATAAACGGCATGGAGAAAGTTGGATCAATAGCATCAGTATTTGTCTGTAGTGAACAGGTTTTAGGGAGTTTGATGTTGGAAGCATTAGGCCTGACAGGCAGACAATGAAAGCTGTTAAGAATTTGCTATAATAATTCTCTAATTAGACAAAAACAGGAAGTAGACATGCAATATCTATTGAGTGGTTTCCTGTTGGAAGCCAGTACATTTGTTGTCGGTCCAAGTCCTAAAACTGGGACCCTGCCATACCAGAGTTATTTTCATTTTGACGCTGAACGGCATTCTTCTCTGGTGAGAGGCAGTTTAAGGGCTTTCTGTCAAAACACATTATGAATCGCCCTCAATTTATTCAAGTAGTTACATTGAATCGCTCCAGGAATGTTGTGGACAGGATACACAAAGAACACTGTAAGTGTGTGTGTGTGTTTTCTTTATGAAAACCAGTCTAGTTGCTTCCACGGTCAAACATATATTTCAGAAGAAATGCACATTTTAAATGAGCACTCCATGAAAAAATCATTCACTCTCTCATGTTGTTTGGAGACAGAAATACGTTTTGACAAATGTTTGAGTGTTGTGGAATCTATAACAACGGTATTATAATTTTGGGGTGAACTTTTCCTTTAAGTGTTCCTGTGCCAAATATGAAATAAAAATATGGCAGGACTCTGACACAGATTTTGCTGAACCGTTTATCTGCACATTGTCACATTCATAAAACTTTAAAAAAGGAACGTCAGACTGATTCCCATAATCCCATCCCTATGTCCTCTGAGCTGTTACATTGCTCTCATCCTCCCCTCCCTCCCTCCGTCTCTCTCTCTCTCCTGCATTCATCCTCTCATCTGTCTCATGACCACAGCTGTGTTGATCGCTGGAGTGGCAGGCAGATGGAATCAGGAGAGGCTCTTTATCACTTATTTTACTCCAGCGAGTATTTCTGGGGATGGGGTTGTGTTTTAAGACAAATTAAAGACACATTTCTTTCTTCTGGGTAACATAAAAGAAGATATTCAGAGAAATGTCTTATGCTGTCTTAAAAGAAAAAAAAATGTAAACAACTTTACAGAACAACATGTAAATTTTACAGTTTAAAACAACAACAAGTTTCCTTTCATCTAAATAATAATAATATATAGAGTAGAAGGTTCACAGTGCCATTTACATCAATACAACACACAACAATAACACACATGACACTAAAATAATACAATTAACATTCATTTAACAACATGAGATGGAATATATGACCATAATGTATGTAATTTATGTAAAAAGAAACTATTTAAATGAAATACCATTAATTGTGAGCTGACACACAGAGAAGAATTAAAAAAAACTGCAAGTTTACTGTAACAGTAAACTTACATGAAATACAGTTTTCCCAATGTATATAAGAGAACAATTATTATTATTATTATTATTTATTTATTTTCTAACTGTGGCATTTTTCATTCAAATTAAAAACAAAGTAGTTGTGGTCCATGCAATTGATATTAATACCAAAAGTGTTTGGTTTGCAAACGTTTTTCAATATATATATATATTTTATAATTTTTTATTTATTTATTTTTTTTTTTGTGCACTGCAGAAGTCTGTTTGAAATGATATGAGAGTGAGTGAAAAATGATTTTGGGGGGGTGAACTATCCCTTTAAATCTCTCATTTCCTAATCCACCTATTTGCACAAAAAAAAAAAATAAAAAAAAAAATTTGATTTATAGTGTCGTTTGGTTTCTTCCAGCTCAAACTTATTGCTTAAACTTTTCTTTCAAGTAAAGACTTATAAACAGCCTTGTCTGGATGACTGTGACTCTCTGTATGAATGTGTGCTAGTGTGGTTTTACTATGTTACTCAACAGTTAAATAGCAAAACTGTGATGATACAGGAATATTACTCTGGATAAAATCCACACAAAAAAAATAATAAAATAAAAAATTCTAATTTAACCCTCATGTTGTGTTATTATGATCCAGAGAGGATTTTCTTTTTCCCAAAAAATCTAGTTAATGTTATCGAATACGACCCAAACCTTCTGGCTTGCCTCACTCAAAGTAAAACAACTTTTGACCTTGTTGTTGGTGTTCCTGGTCAAAAATGACCGGCCTACAAAAAAATAGTTTCTAATCTCTCTCACATATGCTATATTATCACCAAATCTAGAATTCAATCTTATCAACTTGTTTTCTTTCAGTCAGCACAGGTTTTGTATTTGTTTTTGGAAGTGGTTGCTCGTAGGCCTCGTTGATCTGAGTTTATGCACTTCAGTTTTTGAGTGAACATTGACAAAATTATCCACAAATGCTTATTTGTTCACTTAAAAAAAGAGGTGCATGAGCTCAGAACAATCAGTTTCAAAAAGAAATAAAAAAACCTGTGCCGACTGAAAGACAAGTTTGAGTCCAATATTTTGTGATAATATAGCAAAATGAGAGATTTACAAGAACATTTTATAAGGACAGCCATTTTTGACAAGGGTTTAGAAAGTTTGTAAGAGATGTTTGAAACCATTATACGAGCATTTGTGTAACTGGTCTTTTGATTCGATAGTCTGCAGCTGAGATTTGTCTCTCGTATCTTTTCTTTTGTAATCATTTGTCTCAAACATGCACATTCATTCCCAGCACACTGTTCCTTCTCTCTCCTTTCCTCTTCCCCTGACATCTTCTTCTCCAGCACTTGATTTACGTCAGTCAGGACAAGGACATCCAACCGTTGGTCGAGCCGCTGACGTCGACGTGACCGCCCATCTCTCCTCCCTCTCACAAATTGGGGTCACCAACCTTCATCAGCCAAAGCGGGTGAGTCATCATCGGGCCAGAGTCACCGCGGGACGCCGCCGCCGCTTCTGTCTCTCGCCCAAATTAAGTAGGGCCGACCTGACATTGTCTGTTCTGTACTGTCAACCGGAGAAGAGGAAGAGCGGCAGGATTCATGATTAGGGGCTGGAGGCGATCCGGGCGGGATGGATGATGAGATGGGATGAAGACAAAATAAAGGGGCAGAGAGGAAAGGGAATAGATGGAGGGATGGACTGGCAGGGTCCCAGGGCACGTCGCTCTCGGCCAGCGTATTTACTGATCCTATCAGTGAGTCTGGATCTGAATAAACACCGGCTCTAGATAAGAAACAGAAGACATATACAGATACGCACACACGCATAACTACACTCGGTCTCCTTCCAGTCAAACAATGCCATCCCGAACCCTAGACTTCAGTGGAAGAATGATTTGCACATGCTGTCTGTGTTTATTTTAGCACCTAGTTTTACAAATTAGCTAACAGCAGAAGCAGACTCACATTTAAATTCTGTGTTCTCTGGAATACTTGATTCTGATTGGTTCTATTGAGTTCTATTATAGTTTCTCAAAAGCAGTAAGTTCAGATCTCTAAACAGTTACTTTCTTGTGTGCAAAAGAATGAGCAGAATTATCTATAATTTGCACAATAACTAAATGCGCATGGCTGAAATGCACGTGCTGATCAAAACCGATGAGCTGACTGTCAAAATTGTCACAACTTGTAAATTTATTTCATTTTATTTTTTTCATGTGAGCCACCACATGCAAAATGATCCATTCAGTTATGAAAATCTATCAGACATACATATATTTTCCATAATTATCTATGACATGGAATGTTTTCTGTTACTACAAAAACAAATGTACTGCATAGATACAAATGTGAATATTGTTTTTCTGTGAACTATTGCTCTGATTTTCCCCAGTAAACTTTTACCTGTTGAAATATGTATTTAAAAAACTTATTGTGATATACAATATCATTCAGCTAGACAAAATGGACAACATTATATTACATTATATAAACATTTACAATTATATAATATTATAAACATGTTTAAATGGGTTACTACATTTTGAGAACATACAATGAAGTTATGATTTCTCATAAAAAAAATAAAAAAAAACGTTGGAGGAATTGCACTTGAAAAAAAAGAGCCAAAGCAAATGAGCAAAAAAACTGTAATACTGCAATATAGTATAGTATGTTCCAATGAACAAATTTTCTTAGCGGAAGCTTTAAACTGATTTACAAGTGAGATAAAAGTAGTGGGATAATATTATACAGTCAGCCGTTCATTATCATAAAATAAACCCCTAAATGATGCAAGAGCCCTTCCAAGACTGGAAGACAAAATAATAGTTACGCAACACCCTTTGTCTTTGTTTGACACATAATGAGTTTGTCCTGTTGTTTACCACGGCCAGATGTGATGCAACACTAAACTCTGCTGAAAGAAAACTACTGCTATTCTGAATTCATGCTTTAAAGATCAGCTAAAACTATATCATCCACACATGCAGGCACCTGTTTTTGGCCTGTTGTCTCTGTGTACCGCATGGTACGAGGTCTCAACTCGACCTTCGGAGTCCCTGTGAGTGACCTGCGGAGGAACGGAGGGAGGCGGCGACAGGAGCGGAGCACAGGTGTGTGAATGTACATCTAAGCACCTGCAGGCTCTTTCCTCTGGAAACAGTCCACATCTGGCCGGGATAACGGCCTTGCCTCCGCACCAGACATAAATAACACTTCCAGCAATGTGGGACCATCCGTCCTGGGCTGTCTTACCCGCTCTGAATTACGACCTGCTGTTTTTCTCTCCGTCATTTCTCTCGATCTGCCTTTTGTCATTTTTATCTCGCTTGTTCGTGTTTTAACCCCCTCCCATCTGTGGGTGAAACATTATCTTCCTGACTTGAGATGCTTTGAAGGACGTTTTCATGAGCCACCTGATCCCAGTGATATTGCATTAGGCCATCATCCTTTCAATGGGATGTCTGATCAGAGATCTGAGACCGGAGCGGTGTTTCATATTCCATCTGCGCGGACGCAGTTTCCAAGAAAAGTTCAATTGCTTGATGATTTTTAGTATTTTTTATTTTTTACAACGGGTCACACGCAGCCTTCTTTTGGAAAGTCTGCCTGAAGCCCAAACTGTGCTGAGTTTCCATGTGTTTAGAGAGCGATGTATATCTTTCTGATATCGAATGGCAGATTCTGGACATGTGCATTAAATCCAGAGGCCACCCATGAGGACAAAAGAGAGACTGATGATTTGGTCTTTTCAGCAAGAGTATAAAGTCTCTATAGAGTTATCCATAACATACTGCATAGCTTACTGCTCACTAACTGCAAGGGATAATGTGAGATACTGTTGCACACTGTTGTGTTATTTTATAATTAGTGCAACACGAAATTCTGATCAGATGAGCGGTGCGTAACACACTCTTAAACACACACTCATACCTGAACATTCTACAGTACATTAATGCACCAGGATAGTTTGCTATTTTCCAGCATAAAACGTCTACAAATGTGAATAAGCTATTTAACTGTTACTTGGTAGAAGAATTGTGTAGTCTGATTTTTATTACAGTTTTTCTCAGTCGCTTTGGTGCATTTCTCAGATCAGAAATGAAATTCTCGAAACTACTTGTTCAACCTCCACATCATCTAGTCACTTGTGCACATCATAAAAGCAGTTTCTCATTCTTTTGAACAAGTTGCGATTGCTTTGGTACATTTATGCAATTGATTATGTACATTTGTCTGCGGTTTCCTACATTTTCAGTTACTATTGTCGTGTTGCTCAAAATGTATTATATAGTTCTCTGTGCTATAGTCTTACCCCTCAAAACCTCAAGTCATTAGTTCATCGTATAAGTCATTACATGCAAAATGGTTGAACAAGTTGTCATAATATGTCAAGCATATTTCTATACATTTCCATTAGACTTTTTTTTTCTAAATCTGTCCTGAACTGGTAAATTGCTCCCAGGTGAATCTTGACTTTCTCTAACGAAGGTGAACCATCAACTGGCAAGTATATATATAGCCGGAGCACAACACAATGTTACAATGCCTGACAATGGAAGTACAAGGAATTGGACGGCGTCAACAGCCAGAGAGAAGAAGAGGAAGAGGAAGAGGAGTGAGGCTGCGTGGTGGAGGAGTTGGGAGGCAAAACAGAGGAAGAGGCAGAAGAGGCCGAGGACATATGCGTGTTCCTGATGAGATAAGAGCCACACTTGTAGACCACGTTCTCAATCATGGGCTTACAATGGCCGAGGCTGGTCGAAGGGTGCAGCCAAATGTTGGGAGAACAACTGTGTCCTCAATCATTCAGACTTTTCGTCAACAGAACAGGTATGTAATCTAACAATAGGCACTGTACTGTAATACTGTATACTTTCTGTAATGCTTCATACAATATTACAGTATTCCACTTGCATTTTACAATATACAGTAAGTATACTTTAAACAGTGACATTTTATCTTACTCAATTTTGTGTTTTCATTACTATATTTTTTCCACATAGGACTGCAAGACAACTTCACAGGGGTGGCAGAGGGCCCCTTTTCACACCTGAACAGGAGGAGGCTATTTGCACCAT